>NC_134870.1:23734009-24001509 GCF_049852395.1 Peromyscus maniculatus bairdii
CCCAAATAGAGCTCTTTGGAGCTGGAGAAAGCAAAAGAAGCAGGGTACCACCACCCTGAAAGAGAGGGGCTGGGGGGAGGGGGCAGGGAGGGGAGAGAGACAGACCGGGAGGGGGTAGTATCAGGTAAACAAATAAACAAAAAGCCATACCCTTTGCCTTCCAAACTGCATCTTATTATAGACTCCTCAGCTACCAACCTAGGGATGGATGAAAAATACCAGCTAGAAATTTACTATTATTACATGTCCTTCAAAAATAGCTTCCTTTACAGTATCACTATAGATTACCTCTCTCCACAATCATATTATCCTTTTTTTTTGTTTGTTTGTTTTTGTTTTTGTTTTTTTTTTCGAGACAGGGTTTCTCTGTGTCTGTGTAGCTTTGCGCCTTTCCTGGAACTCACTCTGTAGACCAGGCTGGCCTCGAACTCACAAAGATCTGCCTGCCTCTGCCTCCCGAGTGCTGGGATTAAAGGCGTGTGCCACTGCCCCCCGGCTATCCTCCTCATTTTTTCCCAAGAGTTTTTGCTGTTTGTTTGTGGAGATGCAGCCACAGCTGGCCCTGAACTCATAGAGATTCACCTGCCTCTGCTGGAATCAAAGGTGAAAACGGGATGCCTAGATGAAGCCGCCCACAAGCCAAGAAGAATGGACAGCTGAATTCCAAAAACCATTAACAATTTCCAGAATTTAAAATTCTGAATCATGACAGGACACTAGCGGAATTCAGGTGTTTCTGGTACATGGACTGCTCTCACCCAATGTGAGGTCGAGCTGTAGGCCTTGTGTACATCCTCCTTCACAAATGAGTCTGTCAGATACACTAAGCCTATAGGCTGAAGAAGATGTCCCAACACTGCAGAGAAACCTCGGGTGACTGTCCAGGTAGCTGGCTGTTTCTGTCAACTCACATTTTTTGGAAGTTACTTGTTTGCATTTCTTGTTTTATTAGGTAATATTATTTCCTTCTTGGGTCTCTGAGGGAGTTGAAGATTAGATAGTTATGATTATAGTTAGTTGAAAATTAGATAGTTATAGTGAGTTAAAGATTAGATAGTTATAGTTAAAGATTGGGTAGTTATAGTTTTCCTTGTTAAGAATTAAAAAAAAAAAACCTCACTAAAGAGGTGTAAGTGCATAAATTTGAAAGACATTATAAGATAGTTCTCTGCTAGCAATATAAGTTAGGACAGAAAGTGAATCAGGTACATTTGGACTCACCAAAATAGAAGAGATAATGGAATATTTTCTCTGAGCCTGTCAAATGCAAATGGACTAGACATTGTTGAGGTATTTATTGTTTGTATATATTGTATATAGTTATTGTGCTTATTGTATATAGTTTTTCTTTATTAGTTAGAACTTTTTTCTTTTTATTAGAATAAAAGGGGAAATGTGGTGATAGTTTGTGCTGAAATATGATTTTATTTGAATGTTAATAAATAAAGTTTGCCTGGAGATCAGAGGTCATATAGTGTGGTCACATAGTCATAAACAGGAGTCAGGTGGTGGTAGCACTCGCCCTTAATCCTATCACATGGCAGGAAGAGTCTCTGTGTGGTCAAGGACACAGCCAAGTGTGATGACATGAGCCTTTAATCCCAGTACCAACCATAGAGACCTGGAGGTCTGTATAGACAGGCAATGACGAGGAAGTCATGTGGCTGGACATAGAGCCAGGCAGAACAGGAAGGCAATAAAAACACAAGTTAGACAGGAAGAAACTCTCTCTGGGGAAGCAATGGCCGAGGTAGTAAGATAAGGTAGTCATGGCTCTTGCTCTGATCTCTTTGGCTATTACCTCTGTATTTGGCTCTGTGTTTCTTATTTAATAAGACTATTTAGAAATTCATCTATATACAAACCTAGGGATGGAGGAAAAATACCAGCTAGAGATCTACTATTATTACATGTCCTTCAAAAATGGCTTCCTTCACAGTGTCACTATAGATTACCTCTCTCCACAATCAAATTATCCTCCTCATTTTTTCCAAGAGGTTTTCTTGTTTGTTTGTGGAGATGCAGCCACAGCTGGCCTTGAACTCATAGAAATCCACCTGCTGGAATCAAAGGTGTGACCATCAGGCCTTTGCTATTGTTGTTAAAGACCATTTTATTTTATTTTCATTTTAGTGTGTCATACATATACCCACTGAGGCCAGAGGCAGCTTCAGATCCCCTGTGAGTCCCCTCACATGGGTGGTGGCATCCCAATTCCTGTCCTCTGACAGAGCAAGTGCTCTTCAAGGCTGAGGCCCCTCTCCGGCCCCTCTCTGGTCTTCCGTTTGAGTGCCCCACGGACACGTGGTACATCCCACCTGCCTGAACCACAGCTTTCATACCTCTTGGCTTAAGTGGTTAAGTATGCAAACTTAAAATACAGATCTGTTTCTCATCTTCGCCAGCTTACTCATTACTAGCTGAGCTGGTGATCTTGAACAATAACTCCTCTGGGTTCCTGGTCTCTCATCTGCAAAGTGGGGTACCACCAACCATTTGCAGAGTGAACAAGAGGATTAATTTAGACGATTTTATAGAAAGTCCCGGGCAATAGCATTTACAAGTGTTAAACAGCTGCCTTGTGTTTGTGTGTCTGAACTTGTACAGATCAGTGGCCCTGTTTTATTTATTTATTTTCCTTCATGAAATAGGGTCTCATGCCACAGAGGTGATCAATAAATTCTTGCTAAATAAGAAGGAGAAGAAAAAAAGGTATCCTTTATGGTAATTTCACTAAAGTTAAGGCTTGAATGTGAACATATAATAATAGGTTTTTAGTTTTCCTTGCTTTTCCAATTTGGGTAGCTATGCTTGGAATGCCAAGCACTAGCAGAAAGGGGGCACACGCTAGTTTCTCAGAATACATCTAATCAGACTGGCCATACCTTAATAAATCTTTTACACAGTGAGAATTAGCATCAGCTTCAAGGCAGAATAGGAAAGGGTGTGAACAAAGGCAAACAGAGCCATACAAATCCGTCCACTCCAGACTTCAGAGTCTGAAGGAAATGCGCGCACAGTCTTAGAGGAAAGCAGAGGCGTCAATTTTAGGCATCACCTGCTCCAGAATACCTATGCCCCAAACAGAATTTCAAACAGTTCAAAAGCATCCTTTAACGGCTGCCTGGGGAGGAGAAACGGGGCACACAGGGAGAGCATTTCACTAACAAAGCATTTTCCCAACTTTGCGATCCAGGCACGGTGTTATGAACCCTGACAACAAACACGGGCCCGGGGCCGAGTCAATCCCACCCACCACTGGCTTCCACAAGCCGATCAAGAAGGGACGAGTCCACAGCTGTGTGAGCGCAGCTGTCAAAATCAAACAGAAGCTATACAGGCCTCCCAGAAGACATGTCCATCTCTCCCTGGGTCTCACCAGGCGGGGCAGCACTCATTTCTAACTAGGAACTAACCAAAGAGATAAAACGCCAGTCAGCTGGCCAATTTTAACTAAAAGAATAATTTAAAACTGGGATCAGAGCAAAGGTTGTTACAATTAATATATCCAACCTGGCAATAAGGATTTCATTTAACCTTTGAGGGGATCTAATGAATGTGCTAAAACGTTTTTTTGAAATATAAAATGCTACGTATTTCCAATATCAAAAATATATTTCAATGATTTGAGATTATTTTATGTATATGCTTTGCCGGCATGGATGTACGTGCACTGCGTGTGTGCCTGGTGCTCAATGAGGTCAGAAGAAGGTATCAGGTCCCTTAGACTGGAGTCACACAGGGTTGGAAGCCACCATGTGGGGGTTAGAATGGACCTTGGGTCCTCTGCATGAGCAACCAGTGCTCTTAACCACTGAGCCATCTCTCCAGCCCCACAAAGATACATTTCACAATTGGGCACAAGTTTTCACAGATCTGTGAGGCTTTTGAAGGGGCAACAATGGAGCACACAGTGATGTTTTCCCCAGAGTCTCTTTTTCCTTTTTGTGTTTGAGTCTTCCAACTCTGAGTCAGGTAAGCCAGGGAACATAAGAGAGAATTTTAGGGAGAAGGGTCCTTAAAGTTGATATAACCGGTCCCTTTGTTTTATGGATAATGGGATGAGAGTGTGTGCTGTAAGGTCTTTTTACAGTTAGAGCAGAATTTATTTACAACCACACGCCTTTCTCCCTGCTCCTTTCTCCTTCTCCTCACTGACCCCTGCATGCTTTCCTAACGGGAAGGCTTGTATCATCAGGCAATGAGCAACCGAAATTCTCCTCAAGGCATTCTTACAGTCAGGCTGAAGACAATGTAGAGACCGGGATTTGGACATTATCTCAGTAGATTATCTAATCTGTCACATTGAAAAAGAAGAGCCCAAATCACATGCTGTCCAAAACAAAGTTAGCACTGTGTTAATTTTCTAGACACCATCTCCACAGCCACCACACGGCAGCTTCTGTTCAGAACGCTTTGTTCTAATGCCCTGGGAAGAGAGCGAACACTAATTTCCTCCTTTCCCTGTCCTCGGCTGACCACCGGAGAAGATAAACAAACACAAACAAACCTGTAGAGCCTGACAGGTGTGAAGACTATCATGTCCTGTCTTTTCCCAGGCTCCTTCCTCTCGCTTTTTCCAGTCCCTAGTCCCAAGTGATCATGATCCAGATAACCTCCATGCTAAAG
Organism: Peromyscus maniculatus bairdii; assembly: GCF_049852395.1. Lineage (NCBI taxonomy): Eukaryota > Metazoa > Chordata > Mammalia > Rodentia > Cricetidae > Peromyscus > Peromyscus maniculatus. Next base: position 23,738,639 of record NC_134870.1, read on the forward strand.
AACCATTTATTATTAGTTTACCAGCTGACCACATCACTTCCTCTGGTCTTGGTCCCTTACCTACCACACAAAGCACCGGTCCCACTTCCGCCCTGCAAGGACTCTGTGTGCTCATGACTCTTCCTTCTCTGGAATAAAGCAGGTGCTCCATGAGGCACTATCTGAGATCCTCGCTAACATTGGGGTAACATGCACAGGCACCCAAGTGCCTCACTCCAGCCTCAGAACTCTGCTCTGCTCATGGTGTGGAGGGAATGTGGCTAAGTTTGTAACTTGAGGGGACTTGTGGATCCCCGGATCCAGTGTCCAGAGTCCTCCTTGTTCAGTAACTCAGTCCCCCTCTCTGAGCCCAACGGGCTCTGTCCTTCTTTGTCCTCTCTCTTCCATTGGCTTCTCGACACTGGAGACATTCCTGACACTCGAGTGTTCTAAGCTTGGTCCAGTGTGTACCATTACTTGCTCTACGAATCACACCGCATGCTTTCTAGAATAGTATCAGTGTCTTCAGCTCAGAGACCATCTCTATTGAAAAAAACACATGGATGTATGTTTGAAACCATTTTCCCAGCAGAATGCATCCCTGACAATTAATTACTAGGCTTTTAAAAATTACAACATGGGGCAGGGGATCAAATAAAATAAACCTTCGTCCCATTCTCCATTTGCTCAGAAACACTTCCCCTTTGAAGGCCACTATTGTTGCCAGCCTGTAATATACCCTGCCCGCGTGTGTATCTGCCCAGGGCTTTTCTGTATGTCTTTTTATACAATGGGAGCATGAGTCACTACCAGGGCCCATGCTGCTCTGCTCCCTCCCCGACTCCTTGCGTATGCTGTTTCCCAGAGATCATTCTAGATACTCATTACAGCCATGTTTGCTCTGTGGTGCCCAGACAAGTCCCAGCTCCAACCTTCTAACCTAAGCACTCACGGTCATCGCATCTTCTGAAAGAAATGAGTGGGACACCGCCTGCCGAGCTCAAGCATGGACCCAAGCACACAAGAATGCCCAACAGATGCTACTTATTCACATTCTCTCCCCTTGATGGGCTCCTTGTGCAGACTGGCCCTTCATGGCAAGTACCACGGGGCTGTAGAATCGCACCAATGCAGGTTCAAACCCTGTCCTCAGACTCCTTTAGGCAGATGCGTAGTCCTGGACACAGTGTGCGTTCCTAGGCCGCTTCCTGACGACGGGAGATGTAGGTGGTTACCATGTGCCTACAACACAGCCCGCTCCTATTAGACAGGTGAAGTTGCTGAGCTTACTAAGGATTCCTTGATCCAGAGCCATGTTGTTGGTGCCTTCCACAATGCTGTCCCCCTCTCTGCAGCCTTGGGCTGTGTCCTTTCTTTGTTCTCTTTCTACGGTCTGCTTGATGGGAAAATGCACCCAGTAGGACTAGCAACCAGGTAGGGAGGCCACCAGGCACAGAAGGAACGATCACATATGGGAACTTGGGAACTGTCAGGTAGGCCCCGTGACAAATGTGCTGTAAGGAGCTGTTTTCCAGGTTGGGGATTTAGCTCAGTGGTAGAGGGCTTGCCTAGTAAGCGCAAGGCCCTGGGTTTGGTCTTTAGCTAAAAAAGAAAAAAAAGAAAGAGAGAGAGAGAGAGAAGGGAGGGAGGGAGGGAGGGAGGGAGGGAGGGAGGGAGGGGAGGGGAGGGAGGGAGGGAGGGAGGGAGGAAGGAAGGAAGGAAGGAAGGAAGGAAGGAAGGAAGGAAGGAAGGAAGGAAGGAAACATGTTTACCTATTGTTTGCCAGGCAGTGGTGGTGCACGCCTTTAATCCCAGCACTCAGTAGGCAGAGGCAGGTGGATCTCTGTGAGTTCATGGCCAGCCTGGTCTACAGAGCGAGATCCAGGACAGGCTCCAAAGCTACAAAGAGAAACCCTGTCTCAGAAAACCAAAAAAAAAAAAAAAAAAAAAAAAAAAGGTGTTTTCCAGTTCAGCCACAGGAAATCCTGAAGGGGGAGAGAACAATGCACGTTTGGAGGGGACATAAGAGATGTAGACAGGAGGCAGGCGGCAGGCAGGAGGGAGGGTTTAGTGAGAACAAACACTCAGTGTTGCAAGAGAAAACTGTTCTAGAGAACTGTCTACAAGACAGTGAATGTTTTGCATTGCTGAACTTATGAGAGTTGGAAAGATATTAAACTTAGTAGTATATGTTTTCTTACCACAATTCAAAGAAATCAGTTTGGACTAAAGGCTACTCTAAGAAGTAGGAAGCCAATAATAAGGAGCACAAGACCTAGCCATGTTCATCCCAGCACTTGGGAGGCTGAGGCAGGAAGATCATGCGTTCATGGCCAGCCTGGAACCCTATCTCACAAGGGGAAAGAACTGAACAGAGTGGGTCTCTTCCTTCATAGTCTGTTAATACTCAGTCTTGTTCAGTGACATGAAAGTCCCCAATTTTCTTCTCCATCTCCATCCATTGTACTTAAATGGCCTCTCTCCATCCCCAATCCCTCATTCTCCTCTGCCCACAGTCCCATAACAGCCATACTATCCTGTGTATGACAGCATCATAAGTCAAACACTGATGGGTGGATTCCAGAAGGAAACTAAAGTGTGCCAAGCTCCCATAAAGCACAATAAGACATTCAACTTATTTGGAACCACCATCTCCAGGACAATAACCCAGGAGGCAGGGTTAATATCCCCATTTGGCAGATGAAGAAACTGAGGTTCAAGGTAGTGATGTGCCTTTAAAATACTACACACTTACTTTTTGTTTGTTTGGTTTTGGTTTTTCAAGACAGGGTTTCTCTGTGTAGCTTTGTGCCTTTTCTGGATCTCACTCTGTAGACCAGGCTGGCCTCGAACTCACAAAGATCTGCCTGCCTCTGCCTCCCATGTGCTGGGATTAAAGGCATGCGCCACCATCGCCCGGTGCTACACACTTATTAACATGGACCTCTGAGGCCAAATGCAGGTTTACCAGGTCTGGCTTCCTATGTTTTCTAGACCCACAATGCTTTGGGTTGATGGCACACCCTGGATTGATGAACACCCTATTCACACAGCTTCCTTTTTTTCTCTACTTGACCATGAAAAAGATCTGATGGCCATTCACCATGCCGGGCTTCTGCTGTCTCACATCTACCACACTCACTACACAGCTAGAGCACATGTCCAGTAAATGCCTCTTTCTTGACATGCCTCTTCGACAGTCCAGAGCTACACTGCAGTTGGTGAAACTGTTCTTCACTGCATCAATGCTTTCTCCATAGCTACTGCTTCGGCTGGATCTACCTCATGTCTCCAACAGACACGCCAGTCAGCTACCTGCAGGTCAATCATGGCCCAGAGCTATGGCAACATCTCTCTCTCCCTGTAGTTGGCTGACCAACCTACTAATAACAAAGTGTTCATGCCAAGAGTGATGGAGTGTTGAAAGGAAATAGATTGTCCCAGGGATCACTAAAGAAGCCCATTGGGAACCCCAAGACAGGGGCAGGCATCTCATGGCCATGTGGTAGGTCAACCATTTACCCTAACTCTTCCAAACAGGAATCTCAAAGAGGCAGTCAGTCTACAAACCAAACCCATCACTTGGATTTAGCACATAGTTTTCCTAAATGAAATAAATCAATTACTAATATTTTAAATTCTGAAAAGTACACATAAATATCCAGGTTTTATGCTTCCTACGACACTGAAGAACCATGAATAAATAACGGGTCTACTCCGCTGCCATGGCTGAGGCAGTAGCTGTCTGTTTGCATGTCCAGACCAACAATCCTCACATCCCTTTGGTCGTGGTGTCCATGGCCCCTTCCACAGAGCCTGAAGAGTAATGACATCATCTTGCTTTAAAGAAATATTTTATGTGCATGAGTATTTGCCTGCGTGTATGTATGTGTACTGTGTGCATGCCAAGTGTCCACAGAGGCCAGAAGAGGGCACTGGGTCCCCTGCAAGAGGAATTATAGATGGGCTATAAGCTGCGGTGCAGGTAAAGGGAACCAAACCCCGTCCCCTGCAAGAGCAGCAGGTGCTCCTGACCACTGAGCCACAGCACTGCGGACAGTATAAATGGCCTCACCACTGTGTCCCTTACAGCTAATTCTGGGCTCCGCCTAAATATTCTGTCCTTACTGCCTGCGGACAGCAGACTCTTCTCACAAGAACCCACCTGCCTGAGCTGCCAAGACCTTATCAGAGTCAGGGCTGTGCAAATATGCATATTTCCTGCCCGCCGCCGCCTCCTCCCTTCCTCTCCACACACTGGGGCTCTAGCCACGGAGGCAGCTCCGATTTGCGGAATGCTCTGGCTGCCTGCCCTGGCACTGAACTCCTCTGGGTGGGGCGGCAGGCTGCGGGGTGCAGAATCTTGACTCTGGAATGTACTTCCTCACAGAGGTGCCAAGGCCTATGCCTGGCAGATGCTAAACACAATGACCTTTAAGCTACCAGTTATTCTTCCCGACTGAGAGGTGAGTCCGAAGCTCTACACTCACGGAGAGCTGGGGTGATGTGGGCTAAATGGGGCGAGTCATCTACTCAGACTCAACTGTTTTCTCTTCCCAAGGACTAAAGAATGTCTTCTAAGGTAAAAGGTGGTGCGTGTAAACTAAAACCACAAACTAGCAACAACCACCTCTAATCAATTGCTACTTGTTAATTATACAAAAATGTGAAATGAGGGGTGGGAATATATGCTGATAATTGCAAAAGCTGTAGTTCTAAAACTTTATTGGGTGATCACATTAAGAGGACTCGGTCTATAAACAATAGTAGTTGGCCTTATTAGAGTAAAAAAGAATCTATGTCTTCTCTAAACTATAACTCCACTTCTGCCAAATACAGGGCAAGTCCTTAAAAAAAAACCAAAAACCATAGTCTCTATTTTAAAAATTGTTAAGTTTGGTCTAGTGGGACAGTCCAAGGCTACCATGGACAATTTATCAAGACCCTTACCCAAAACAAAAAATTTTATTTAAAAAAAGATTTCTTCTTCTTCTTATGTTTTAATTCTATGTAGGTGTGTGTGTCTGTGTGTGGCCCTGGAGCTGGAGTTACAGGTGGATGGGAACCACCTGCCATGGGTGCTGGAAACTGAACTCTCATCCTCTGGAAGAGCAGCAAGGTACTCTGAACTGCTAAGCCATCTACCCAGTCTCCCAAAATAAAAATCCAAAAGAAACAAACCTGGCGATATAATTCAGTGGTAAAGCATGCCGTCCTAGGTTCAAACCCCAATACTGCCAAAATAAAGAATCCGCTTCCGCCATTTCAATGATGAAATTTTTCAAATATTTTAAGCAAGGTTATTTATTAAGGTAATACCTTGTTTCCTTTTAACCAGTGGAATTTAGCCTTTTTTTTTTTTCTTTTTCTTCTTCAAGTTCTAGGGATAAAATCCAGAGCCTGACATACTTTAAACTGCACTGTATCTCCAGCCTAGTTTTAAAAAAAAAAAAAAAAAACAATTTTTAACAAATAAGAACTACTGCTCTTTCCTGGCTGGTTAGTGATGGTCGTGTCCTAGCAACAGAGACAGTCGTGAAGGGCTGTGCTGGAGAAACCAGGATGAGAGGGAGGGCACAGCTGGCCAGGTGGATTCTCTGGACAGCTGGGATGCTAGGAGGCCTTTCTGTGGACCACCATCTCATCTCTCTCAGAGCAGCTCCACAGGGATGGCCCTCCTCCACAGGGCCTGCGGGGCTGGAGAGGAAAGCTCACAGTGATCGCCGAGAGTGAGACTAGAGGGCTCGCCTCAGATATCTGCTTCAACTTAGGACCCCACCACCACCACTATCCTCCCACAGCAGTGCGGCCATTGGAAGGCCGCCCTTGCGGGGGGGGGGGGGGCGGGTAGGGGTGGGTGGGTGGGGTGATCCCACACCTATGTGCATATGAGCAGCATTAATTAGACTTTGAGTTAAAAAGAACAACAACAACCAAAGAAATAGGAAAGGGGGGGGTGACGATGGGAAGGAGACGGTGTTTATGATGTTTCAGAAGTGAAATAAGAGTGCAAAGTTTGCTTATTAATCTTAAGCACAGGATGATTCACCCGATGGGATTTCATAAAAAGATATCACATAAAAAGATGGTACAATATGTTAAATACAACGTAAGACCAGCCGTTAGAAGACTAGAGGTGTATGCCTAAGACCCTGACTTCACCGATTTACTATGTGATTGCAGCAGCTCTCTGGGTGACCTTGGGTTGACCCAGTTTTCCTTGGCTGTACTAACTGTAAAGTGTGTGGGAAATGTCATGTGCTGAGGTAGGAAGTGTCTGACACACCCAGCCCTTATTCCTGTGCCCCCCAGGGAAGGTGACATCCTGAGTTAGAAGGCCCTTCCCAGGACAGCCTGGGCTCTTCTCCTCTTCCCTGCATGCTGGATGCAGGTCAGAGCTTTAGCCCGGTGCCTCTGTGACCATCTGAGTACAGAATGCAGGGTTGTGTTGCCTTTTGGAGTTCCTCAGGTGTGGCAGAAGGGAGGCAAACTCAGTTAAGATTCCTCCTGCCCCATGAAGCATGACTAAGGCCCGAGAGACCGGCTCACAGGGGATTGAGGCTTCTTTTGCCCCTTGCTTCTTACTTAAGTAATAAGTAATGCATCCATTTCTTGTGACTGTCTCAGTGTGTCCTCTCCCAATGGACTCATGACAAGCAGGAAAGCCAGTGCACAGCAGATTAGCTCCACGGTAATCCTGACCCAGCTATTTTTGGAATCGTAGGGCCCTTTTCAGCGAAACGAGGATTATAGCAAGGTACTCTACTGCAAATTTAAACCACGGTTTATTTTTGCCACTACAGAATCATCAAAAAGGGTTGTGTCTCCAAGACCAATGGGAGGAGGAAACCTAAGGTTGGACAGATTAAAATGACTTTAGAAATGGTAAATCCAGTGTCATCCATATATCCAGGAATCAACAAACTCACTCACTCCCTTCATGGCCTCAGTGTGAGGCTAGAACAAAGAAGTGAACACCAGAACAATACATCAAGATGGGCTTCGTGGGAAACGCCTTTTAACCCCAGCATTTAGGGGTAAATCAAGGCAGATCTCTGTGAGATCGAGGCCACCCTGGTCTACATAGTGAGTTCCAGGACAGCCAGAGCTATAAAGACTGACTCTGTCTTAGAGAGAGAGGGAAGGAGGGAAAGAGGGAGGGAAGAAGGAAGGAGGGAGGGAGGGAGGGAGGGAGGGACGGACGGACGGACGGACGGACGGACGGACAGACGGACGGACAGACAGACGGGACAAGGACAAGGACAGGAAAGGAAGGCAGGCAAGAAGGCAGGCTGGCTATACCAGCTGTCACACAAAGGCTAGATGCTGATTTTTATTATTAACAATTCATTTCAAAGAATAAAGCAGAAAGACTCAGGAGAAAAGGGATCCTATCCCTAAACAGAAAGCCCCCATATCCTTATAGCTCCTAGGACCATGTTTTCCTCTGCTGTAAAACATAAATATACCTCCCCCCACCCCCAGGCCCTGCCTTCCAGGGTTATTATGAGGCTTAAAGGAGGTGCTGCATGTGTAAGGCTTGGAGAGGACCAGACGAGGCTGGAGAGGTGTGAAATTCTGTGAGCTTTGAGCACCAAACATTAAAATGGACTGATTGGGTGGCTTTATTAAAGAAATAGTATGCACCGGCAATACAAAAACTCTAAACAGCACCATGTCCACCACAGCAAAATAGAAAAACTGATAAGCGCGAGAATGAATACTCGGACTAGAAACCAGCACTTTGGTGTTCTGTATACAGAGCTGATGAGAAGAACCAAGACCCAAAAGAACACGCAGCATGATCCAGTCACACAACATGAAACACATACCAGATAAACTAACTTAACTTGCTCAGAAAAGGGCTATACAAGCACTAAAGTCACAGTGTGGAAATAAATAATTCTCTTTTATGATAGTTTCGTTTCCTCTGTCTGGGGAGATGGGCTGGTGACAGCATGATTGGGGAACTGCTTCAGAATTTCGAGCATTGGTAGTCCAGTTAAACTTCATACGTGTGCAGATACCCATGGTCACATATGGATGTCTGTCTATGATTTCATGTACTTCTATTTATGTTTCATGATAAAAATAAAGAATAGTAATAATTTTAAAAGGCTGTCCTGGGTTCCGTATAATTATTTCAACAATGCTTTCTTATTTTAAAAAATAAAGACTTTTTATTAAAAGTTATTTGGGTTCAATCTCACATCCACTAAATTAGGAAATTACTCACTTAAAATAAAACTCCTCCAAAAATAAAGTATAGTCATAGGAAAATAAAATGCCTCCAAAACCAAAGTATAATCATAGGGAAGTCGTAGCTACTCCCAGGACTGCTCTGTCTGTTTATTGGTAATTTCTGATCAATATCCAGATGTGGTGAGCGAACAAGGAGTCCCAGCACTTGGGTGGTGGAGCAGAAGATCAGGAGTTCAAGTCTAGCCTTGTCTACTGAGTCCAGACCAGGCTGGGATATATGAGACCCCGTTCCTCCAAAACACACAAAGTAACAATAGTAATGTTCAGTAATAATAATTATTGGTGGTTTGAAACTTTCCAAACTAAAAATCTAGTATTAGAAGCAAAGGAGGATGGCCGAGTGGCCAAGGCATCTGCAGTACACGTGTGAGGACATGAGTTCGAAACCCCTGGTCCCAAGTAAAAACACTGGGTGTGGTCATGCACCTGCCATCACTGTGTTCCTGCCCCAACATAGGAGGCAGAGTCAGGACGATCCCCAGAAGTTCAGAGGCCTGCTAGCCTGGTATGCACAGCTATGAACAACCAAAAAGAGACCCTGTCTCAAACAAGATAGAAAGTGAAAACCAACCCCCAAAGTTGACCCAACCCCAATGTGTGCACAGTCACGTACACAAATGTTAGCATATACATATACACACGTACACGCACACACACACATCATGCACTCAAAAGATCATAAAAAAATTAAAAGCTTACATATCTGTAGTCACCATGTGAGCACATTTTATACACCAGCCTAAAAGAAATTGCTGGATCATTTGAATGCCCGAGGGCTTGACTACTTACCAGCTGGCTGAGTTTGTGCTACCCTCTTGGGGTACGTCTTGCTTCGACTTCTTGCCACGTTCTGATTGGGCCGGGGAAGCTGGATAGAAAGATCTCGGCTCATTTGCAAAGCTGTCCTGCCACTTGAAAATGTGACATTGTGATTAGCAAAAGTAAAACCATATGGCCACAGAATCAAACAACCGTCCAGTCAGAGTCTCTTGCAAAGAAGAAGAGGAAGAACAGCACAGATGCAACAGGACACGAGCATACAGAGGTTTTTAACTGATAACCAAGAAAGTAGCCCTAACCTAAGGGAGGGGCCACGTCAGGTATAAAGAAGAGCTTGCGGAGGGACCGGGATGGGATGATTTATCAAAGGTTAGGTTTATGTTTAGGTAGGACAAGCTAAAAATAAAGGTTGCTGATGGCCTTGGGGTTCACAGCTGAACACCAGAGAAGTCACGGTGGGTGACTACGAAAGGGCTGGAATTCTACAAGCCTGTCCTGTCCTGTGCTCACACAGCAAGTTGTAAGGCGTCCCCTGCAATTGAGCAGTGTGATTCTTGTCTCTGAGCTCTGGCACTATCAGTCATTTATTATATCCCTTGCTTAATAAACCATGTGTTCAGAAAGAGAGAAAACGGACAGAGGAGTCCACATGGGGTTTGCTTCTCTAGAGGTCATGGGAGGATCTGGAGTCCAAGCTTCCTTCCCTGTGCTGACATTCTGGTTTAAACATCTCTCTCTCTCTCTCTCTCTCTCTCTCTCTCTCTCTCTCTCTCTCTCTCTCTCTCTCTCTCTCTCTCTCTCTCAACACACACACACACACGGCTTATATGTTGAAGGTTTGGCTCCAGCCAGTGGCCAAAATGAGAGTTGACTAGGTTGTGAAGTTAATCATCTCAGTCATGGGTTAATCCATTGGTCAGTTCATAGTCCAGCAGATTGCTAGAAGGCGGGGCCTAGCTGGAAGAAGTAGATCACTGAGGTGTGCCTTCTGAGTGAATACGAATAATATACATATGGGCCCAGAACTATCTGTCTGTCTCCTCTCTCTTCCTCCTTCCTGGCCACCACCCTCTTTAGCAAGCATGAGATCATCAGTCTCTCCCACCACAAGCTCCCACTGCCATGAGGAGCCACCTCACTAGGGACCTAAGGTAATGAACCCAGCTAATCTTCAGCTGAAATCTCTGAAACTCTAAACCAAAATAAACCGGTCTTCCTCTAGCTTAGAGGGCTCTATGTGCAGAGGCTCTTTTTCTGAACAGCTTTTTAAAAATCCCATAGAAAGACAAGATTCCATTATTACATATGGTTTGGAGCATCAAGATCAGGTCTACCTACTCCAGACTTTCTCCGACATCACAAAGGCTTGGATAGTGTGTACCTCACTTCACAGAGGAAAAAACATTTGTCATAAAAACATAACTAAGTGTACAGACCACTGGGGCATTTTATAACGAAATTATATTTTATTATTCAATTTTTCTTCATAGTTCCTTTCTCAGGAACAAAGTAATAGGAAAATAACTTCCCAAGATTAATAAGACTAAGGTCCAGAAATGTCACCTAATCCACTACAGGCTATACAAGACCGAGGCTGAGAACGGCGTTCAGACTCCCCATCTGGTCAGTACCCATCAGTCTGCAGGCTCGGAGGGACAGAACACTTAGCTATTTGATTTGAAATTCCAAGCCCCGAGGAAAACTCAGATCTGCCTTTTCCTAGCCTTGGGGTCTTTGGGACTTTTTTTTAAAGATCTCTGCAGCCCCCCTTTATCAGCTGTATTATACTATACCTCTTCTTACAGTATGCTGTTTCTCTGTGGTTTCAAGTAATGGGCATGCACTTATGAGGTTCCCCACTTCGTGTCTCCTCCCACCCTGGCACATCCGTCTTCTCTGTGCTGGCTGGCAAAGCCCTTGAGCATCACAGTGAAGGAGAGGGACATAACAGGGAGAGCTGCCTGGCTTCGGAGAGCAGATTTGCTGTATACGGGTCCCTTAGACTTTCCCAGGGGAGGGCTCCAATTTCTATCCTGTAATTGAGGACAGGATACCTCTTTGGTGGGCCACTGTGCAGATCATGTACCCAGTGCCTGGGAAAGCACCCGACACCACGGAGGCAGTCCTGAGAACTGGTCTCTTCCACACTCCATGAAATTTGAGAGCGCCTACGGTTCAATCCTAGAGGGAGGATGCCTGCTTCTCAGACCTCCTCTGAAGTCAGGCAACTCATTCTTTCAAGGGACCCAATAACACTGAAGAAGAGAGGCTGATTTTCAAGAGACTCCAATAAGGAGATATCAATATGTAACAAAATACTTAATCAGAGATTTAATCAGTCTTCATTTCAGATTACTGGCCCCTCAAAATAAAAACAAGAGAATCAAAACATCAGGCTTCAGCTCAGTCCTCTTCCCAATTTAATTTTGAAACCTGATTGTCTCACATCACTTAAAATGTTTGATTTTTTTTTTCCTTCTTAAATCTTAACTAGTTTTCCTAAAAGATGCAAGAATCACCCTGGCATTCTGCAAGCCCTAAGACAGAAAAGAGAAAGACCAGAAAACTGTCTTCTTTTCCATACATACACATCATAAGAGACCCTGCAAACACACACACACACACACACACACACACACACACACACGCACACGCACACGCACACGCACACGCACACGCACACGCACACGCGCGTTCATGCATATGTGCACATGGAGACATCCATATTCACACAATGCAGCCCTGAGACACAGTTCCTTTGCTACCATATCTCACAAGGCTGCAAGAGGTGACTGGCTATTGTGCTCCAGAATAAAGAGGCAGGCATGTGATACTGGTTAAAAGGATGTTAGTTTGCCAACTCTTACCGCTAAACAGTCTACATTAGTGGCCACCCAGCAATCAGAGACCTGTCCCGCCTGACCTCTGACCAGACAGATGAAACGCCTCTCTCCCACAAGTGGCATGAAGTTAGTACTTCTTACATACAAATAAATAGATTTGGGTTTCATTAAGATTTACCAGGCAGTTAACATTAGCCATGAAATCAGAGCAGATTTAGCAGAATGTCCAATTCTGCAAAGGTTACATTTAATTGCTTTCTCGGAAAAATTATATTTAATATGCAAAATCCAATAAAAATAATTTCTAATAATAATTCCCAGTAGCCACAATATTTGCATTTCAATAAACTTGAGAAATCAGGTATGGCTATATTTGCAGACGCCAACTAACTCCAGCGTATGTTAAACAGCATGATTATAATTTTAATCATCTAAGTGCTAATAAGACAGATGCCTTTGCATTAGCTGCAGTCTGTTGACAAGGAGACAGATTTAAGCACTTTCTCTGTAGCCTTGGCAATACCATGATTGGAAAACCAGCACAAATACTGGGTATTGACTGTTCTTCTCAATGTAAGAGTGTATACTACCTTCCTAAATATCTCATAACCATATTCTCGTCTAAGGAAGAATTCTGAAAATCTGAAGGCTGAATATTTACATATCAACAAAAACCTTCATGCAAAATCAGAAGTACCCAGAATAAATAATACTTTCCTTTTCGTCACCAAATGAGCGAATGCTCTCCTAGACACCATATTCCAGGAGGCACTGGACATCTACAGCTGATCACTCTCAATGACTGTCTCTTGTCTCAGATTTAAGACTTCAGAGGGAGTCATTAAAGAGGAATTAAAAACTGGCACACTACAGGACTTCTGCCATCTTCTGTGGAAGCAGCTCATCCAGTGATGTCCCTAATCAACTGATGGAGTGGTCTCCCGTCTCCTAGGTGGCATCTCCGCACCCTGCGTGGCTTCACTAGGCCTGGTAGCCTGCTTCTCTGCCTAAGGAACACTGCATCTCTTTGATGGCAGGATGCTTAGAGCTGAGTCTTTGTATACCCAAGGCCCTAACAGCATTCCTTAAGCATCACAGCTCTCCACTGAACAGAAGGAATTGAAACATAGCCAATGCTTTTTCAAAATACAGAGCTCACTTTCACTTTTAATGCAGATAAGAAAGGCAACTAGCTGCCTGGCAGTCAGGTTTTCTCTCCACAGGCTGAGTCTGTCTAATAATCTAAGCACAGGCTGTGGAGTCCTGGGTGCTACTTCACTGCTTCCTAGCGAGGTTACTATGAGAAGTCCCTTGGAGTCCCTAAGCCTCAGGTTTTTTGGTGTAGATAATATCACAGAAGACTGTGACAGTTAACTGGAGCAATAGGAAGTATTACATAATAAAGACAATATGCCCAGCAAAGTTGATATAAAATAAGCATGACTATAAGCAGGTTTATATGTAGGTAAGTTATGTATGTAAAAGCATGTTTTGATGTAGAATATAAATTGTTCAATATGGGATCAACTGAATATTCTAACATCACAACCAGTCAATTACGATCCAGAATATCTGCTTTGTTTCATAAGCACAGAACATAATTGGAAATAACAGATAATTACAGCAAAATGAAATCCTGAATGTAATAAATTCTACCATGCTCTAAAAGCCCATAACTTTACATAGTTAATGGAGATGTTAAATACATTTAAAACTGGAAAGTCATTTCTGTCAAGAAAGATTTATTTGTACAGTACATTGGCACTGCTGGTGGGGGGGAGGGGGGAAGGAACCCACATATTCATTATGCCTGTATGTAGGTAACGGAATTAAAATTCATTTACATGCACAAGCCCTGAGGGGGTGGGGGGAATGCCATTTACCTGTACCGATGCTTGTAACTTATGGACCCAAACTTGCTGAGTTTTCTTGACAATGAATTTGACTCTGTTTCTGGCATTCTAATTAATTTTAAAAAGAAAACCAAAGACTCGTAAATATAAGAATGTAACAACATCTGAGCACAAAGCTATACAGAAAACTAATAGAGATAACCAAAATATTTTACTTATTCTACATACTAGGAGGAAATAATAGTCAGCTATTATTTTGAAGATTTATTTTTAGTGTGTGTGTGTGTGTGTGTGTGTGTGTGTGTGTGTGTGTGTGCGCGCGCGCGCACGCGCACGCGTGTGCGTGCCCACCTGAGTGCAGGTGCCCATGGAGGCCAGAAGAGGGCTTCAAATACCCTGGATATGGAGTTAAAGGTGGTTGTGAGCTGCCTGCTAAGAGTTCTGGGAACTGAACCCAGGTTCTCTGCTGGGACCACAAGCTCACTGAACAACTGGACCATCTGTCCAGTCCAATAACCATAACCAGTTACTTTAACCTAAATTGGACATGCAACTCACTCATACTTTCTGAAATTTCCCAGGAAACGCTAATGGTGGTTCACCTTCTTCTATAATCTTGGAAATTCTGTCACTGTTCTCATTTACTCAGTGAAGGCTGGACGGCAGCTAATCACATCGGGTATGTGCTGGCTCACTCTTTCTGCACGACATATTCCAGCGTTCCCCATTTCGGGGCACTGTCCACAGACACCACCATGGACAGATCCTGAGCCCAGGGTCGCGGGCTGTGGGGAGAGCTTTGGCTTCCGGGTCACCCCTTCCCCTCACAGACTAGTATAAACTGTACAAAGGATTCTTCTTTTCTTTCGAGACAGAGTTTCTCTGTGTAGCCATGCCTGTCCTGGAACTCACGCCATAGACCAGGCTGGCCTTGAACTCACGGAGATCCAGCTGCCTCTGCCTCCCATGCTGGGACTAAAGGCGTGCACCAGGCAGGATTAACAGTCACTCTGTAAGACTCCAGCCAAACAGCATGGGGATTAGGGGAAGAACCCAATCTTGAGTCAATAAACAATGTGTTATCAATTGAGGTTGGTTTGTTTTGAACTTCACAACAAAAGGACGTGAAACAATAATAAAAAAAAAAGTGTCATGATGTAGAAAGTGCACCTACAGAGCCGAGCATGATGGCACACGCCTGTCCCAGCTCCTCTGAGACCCCTCATGGGCACTTCAACTGCAGTGTCTTCATCGCAAAACACCAAATTTCCATCCATGTCACACAGGTACTACAGAACTCTGAGCTTTTTACATACAGTCTTTTAAAATTATCCCTGAATTGTTCTTACAATGTGAGCAAAGAATATCAGTCTATACATAAGCACGTATGTAGATGTACCACACATGTGTGTGTGTATATATATATATATATGTATCAATCTGAACATCAGTACATATGTAAATGTACCACACATGTGTGTATATATATATGCATTAATGCAACCAAGAGAATGAGGAGCTGAATAAATTAAAGAAATGTTTCTACATTCACAGAGTAGAATGCTTGTCCTGAACATCAAACACTACCTTCATTCCTGTAACAGAGGACAAAGGCTCCATCAACATACCTGAAAAACGTATGATGCTCTACGCTGCACTTCCAGAGATGCCGGCAAGCAGTTTTGCTTCGAGCTTCAAAAAAGAACGAGGTTTCGTTACACTGCAAGAGACAGGAAGAGAATATCGGTCACCGGCTGCCGCGCTCTGTGGAGGGCGGCCCTCCTCGCGGGAACGGAAACTCAGATGAACGGGGATTAGCGCCGAAAGACAGCTATGTTTGGAAGGTTGCATGAAAAATGACTTTCCACTGTCGACAATTACGAAACATAGCTTCTATTTAAATCTCGGCGCAGTCACCTTTATTAACTCCTTCTGTGTCGTCTCGTGACTATGGATAATCCAGGCAACGGCACGGGAATCCTGCAAGGCTGTCCACCCTAAGCAGCCACTGTGTACACCAAACAATGTGGAATTCTGCTCCTAACGAAGAGGGGGGTGTCCACACAGTCCTTAACCCTACCGCTTTCAGAGATGGAAAAAAATCACCCCAGACTCTGTCGGGAGTGTCTCCGGAAGCAGCAGCAGCGAGGGAGACAGCCTCCACCACACTGAACTATTAAGTAAATAAAATTCAATTCTATGAGAGATGCAGCATGCCAAGCAATCGGGACACAAAAAATTTAACTGCCATTTTAATCTAGTGGTTCTTTGATATATAAGAAACTAAGACCACATTAAAGGTAACCATTTGTGTGTGTGTGTATGTGAAATGTTATTGTCAATGTCTAAACAGAAAATCAAGCAAAACAGAGTAAGCACCAGGAGCTCTATGAAGTTATACATTGATAATTTAGCTTCAACTTTAAAAATCAAATGCTAGCCTCCAACACAGCAATTCTTGTGGAATGAGTTTCCTATGAACTCATCAACACAATATTGGCAGTGCACAGGACTAACTGGAATATCTGTCTACCGTTCTAACAAGGAATGTAACCTTTGTATACCTGAAGTTCCTCCCAAGCCCAACGGGAATGACGCTGCCTAACTTAGGAGTGTATTTGTAAAGACTAAGGTATGGCAGAAACATGGCCAACACATCCGCATCACAGCAAAGCTAGCCCAATACCAAAATCTTATGAGGTAAAGGAAGAAATGTAGGGAAGTCCTCAGGTCTCTGTTGACGTGTTACCTACCGTCAGCAGACAGGAAGCGGGGAAAACTGGAGATAATGGACAGTAAGGTCAGGCCAAGATACGAAGTTGAAACATCCACAGAATATCAAGTGGGCCAGTAAGCACATGGGTGTCCCATGCAAAAGAGAGGCCACATCTCCTGACACAAGCCCTGTCCCCTGAGAGCATAAGATGGCCAGAAGAGAGCGCAGGCGTTAAAGGTGAATCACAGGACGATGCTTGTGAGGTGAGTCAAGGTGAGCGAGGGTGTCAGAGAGGCTGGGAAGAGACAGCACAAGTCTCAGGGGACCCAGGAAGGCCAAGCGGGGTTCAAAGGCCGTTACTGCTTTCCGTAGTGAGACTACATGGTGACTTTTGTGCAAGATGGAGGACTATAAAAAGAGATGAGGGAGAAATTCAGTGGCTTCAGAACACCTTTTCCTTGACAGCAAAAGAAACTGAGGCTGGGGAGGAGCAGAGACCAGGGCAAGGTAAGAAAGCTCAGGCTCCTGTGAAGAGATGGGAGTGCCAGGAGAGAATCTCTCTCCTTCCGGTTTCCTTCTCAAGCACGTATATGTATCACACAAAAGCACAGGGCACCCAAGGTGGATTCACAGTACCAACTCAGTCCCCCCTGCCACCGTGACCGGCTGACACGGTCCCCACCTCCCACCTCCCGACACGGCCACCACTGGACTGTCCTCACTACAGTGCCCAGGTCACTCGTTTCAAAGTTGGCCTGTGCGAGCATCCTACAGGGGTACGTCACAAGGAAAAGGGACCGCCAGGGCAGGCGGCCTCTCCCTGTGCCACACATGGTGACAGGCCATCTCCCTGCGCTTCTCAACAATGGAAACACCAGGGGTGGCAGTGCACACTGGGCCCCAGCATGGATGGCAGACAGCAGCTGAAGCCGGTCTCGCACACACTTACATTTCAGCAAAAGCACCCGTCAAGAATGTTTTGTAAGTGCCTAAGTCAAATTTCCAAAAACTTGAATTAATAGACCCCACATTTCCAAAAGCACAGGGGAAACTTACAACTGTCCCGTCTTTTAAACACAATACATTTCCTCCTAATTTCAAACTTTCCTTGGATTGTTTTTCAAGTTATCCTTCACATGTCTGTATTATTTTGCTTCTCTTATGGAAAGCCGGTCAAGGGCTATCTAATTCTTCATATATATTTTAATCTGTCATCACATAATGGAAAGATAAAAGTCAGTTCAAATCCAACTGGAAGTTGGTTTTTCTCGAATTTTCTTGGGCACAGACAGAGGAACAGAAGAGCCTCCCAGAGGGCTAATTACCTCTGCCGTGAACAAATGCAAGTATGAACTCATTCCCATGTACACAAGGCCTCAGATAAGCGGCCTATTTTCTGTTGTATTACTGACAGAATGATCCAAACACCAAAGGAAGATTGACGTTACTGACATAGGAGCCAGGCCTTCTGAGTAAATTCTGTGACTTTTGTCGTGTGCTGCTGGCACCAGTGAGCTGACGAGGCACTTCGGGACCATTTCAAGATAGACGTGGCCGTTCACACATCTCCATTCATCCCATTCAGCAGTTTAACTGAAGAAAGCGAGCCATTCCGAGCGGCAGCTAAGATACCCTATCCAGCTCTCAAAGCTTGCTAAGTTACACAAACACCTTTAGAGCTTCGGTCATTCACGCTATAATCAATACTCCTGTCTGGATCTGTTATTTCGGTCGATAAGTTAACCAAGCTTATGTCCTTTGTATCTAAGATAGAATGTGGACATCACTGTCCCTGGGGCCTCTAAGGAGAATCAAGGGGGACATGCCTTTTGATGATGAGTGCAGAACCTGTGTTCTATCCACAAACTCCCAACTGAGCACCTTTCATCCCCTTGGTCTCTGAGGAGCTTAAGGAGGGGGAGGGGGGAGGCGGCTGCTCTGCTCTGTCCCCTGTGCGGTCACCGTCACTGCTGATCACAGCTGTGGCTTGCACGGCCAAGGCACAGCTGCTCAGGCCTCTCGTTCCACTCCATTCTCCGTGTCTCTCAAGCCTGTGCTCCTGACACAAGAGTCTGTCACAGAGACCTGTGTTCAACCGGCTTCCCTGTGTTTCTATGGAGACAGAGGGGGTGGGGAAGAGTAAGATCCTTCAGTGGGTAAAGGCAGATGGCCTGACTTTAACCCCTGGGACCCATGTGATGGACGGAGAGAACAGAAGTTGTTCTCTGACCTCCACACATGTCCCCCCAACATATATACAAGCACTCACACATACAAATCCATAAAGAAATGTAATATTTTAAAGATACACTGCGCTGGGCCGTGGTGGCGGACACCTTTAATCCCAGCACCCGGAAGGCAGAGCCAGGCAGATCTCTGTGAGTTCGAGGCCAGCCTGGTCTACAGAGTGAGATCCAGGACAGGCACCAAAACTACACAGAGAAACCCTGTCTCAAAAAACAAAACAAAAATAAATGAATGAATGAATAATAAATAAATAAATAAATAAATAAATAAATAAATAGAAGATGCACTGCATGGCCCACTGGGGAGCAAAAGAGATCGCTGTTTCTAAAGATGGTAAGCTATAGTCATTCTGCAAATACCTGGAGACCTGTGGCAGAGACGCTTCCTGCCCAGGCCTCACTGAGGAGCGGGAGAGGCACAACATTTGAAATACTGTAGGTGTTTTTCCACTCAATCCAAACAGTATTTTGTACTTTTAAACTTATTTTAGGCATGCAGGGAGAAACAGAAAGAATAAGAAACATGATAGCAAATGACTAAAATAACTTCCTTCTGAACTACTCATAAAGCAAAGGCAAGCAGTGGAATCGGGAAACACACACGTTCTTCAGTTCGAAGAGACACAGAATTTGAAGCAGATGAGGAAAATTCATCTTTCAAATGGTGAGATTGCGCGGCCGCCATCCTAAACACGAAATTACGTGGGCATACATGAGACACTGGACATGACGTTGGTCTCAATGGCTCTCATCTTTCATTACTCTTTCTTCAAGTTCAAACCCCATTTTTAAAATGCAACTCTTGTTATTACTTGAAAAGGGGAGTCGGAAAGAAATGTTAAAGCTCTGGGTTTACTTCAAGTTGTTCTCCCAAGCTAAGCTTTACAGAGCGCCCATCCCCAAAGGGTAATTCTCACAATGCTAGTGCCTTAAAGTATTTGCATACAGTAGTCTATGGGATGTCAAGTAAGTATGGGGCATGCTGGGTAACCACTCACATTTAATGTGGTTGTATGCACTGTCAGTGTCCACCGGGCAAGGCACTGGGGTGTCAACAGAATTAATTTGGACAGAGAACTGTCTGCATCTTAAGAAAATATTTTTTAAGTCCCCCAGTTTGAGAAGATAGGATTACAAACACTCCTCTACATACATGCATCATGTACAGTATACACATATGTTCACACCAATTATAAACACTTTTGAAATGTATCTAGCACAGCTTTGTTTGGTTTGGGTTTTTGTTATTTGTTTTCTGAGATGAGGTCTCACTATGTCACCCTGGTTGACATTTCTGCATAGTCAAGGTACTAACACAAAGGCTGGGGAGATACCTGAGTGAGTGATGTGCTTGTCACTCAAGGACTAGGGCCTGGAAATCGTTATTAGGAAACAGCCTAATAACCCTGCTGCGCTTATCCAAGTGAAGGTCTAGATATCTGGTAAAATACCCTGAGTTTCTAATGGATTAATTCCATTTATTGACATTTAATGGTATGATAGTCTTCACTCTGAAGTTTTTATTCCTTTTGAAAAAGTGGTTTAATCTGTTTTAATCGTGGAGAAAGTCAACAGAAGAGGTAACAAATAAAATACAGGAAGACCCATGGGCTGAAAGATGCAGGCTTCCCTCCAGCCCTGGCACAAGCTACCCAAGGCAAGGGTGGCAGGTACAAGGTGACCTCATAGGAGGCCACATCCGGGGCCCCGTGCCACGACAGCTCCAGCTGAGAAGCAGCACAGACTGGCTGCTCCTCTCCTACCAGCTCTGGACTAGGTCCTTCCAGTCCCCTAAGGCTTCTGCAGGTAGATGTTCTGTATATCCCCCATCCATCCCCACCCCCACCCTCACCCCACACCCCTGACGCAGGCGAGGGACACAGGCGATACGATGACAGTGAACCGTCCAAAGTTAGCTAGTGAGAGGCAGCCTTGAACTGAAATCACGTGACCTAACCACAACTCCAGCAGTTCATGGAGTCAGAAAGACTCCAACAAGAACGTTACATGGCATCAGGGTCCAAATATTACTGTGGGCCACACTTGATAATCTGTATTTCAAGTACTTTCATACTGTGGATAGAAATGCAAAATCGTGTAACTCTCAGTTGGGGAGGACTATACAGAAATGCCAAACAAAAAACCCAGATGTGCACTTAGCCTGTGGCTGATCAATCCTCCCCCATGAACAGACGACAGACAAGCCACTCCAAACACACAGATGGATGGTTACTGAGCGAAGGAACACAAACTATTTTAAAGCTACCTAAACATTGGAGCACAAACAGTCTACAGTGTGGGACTTACACCCACTGCAGCTTCTGAGAATGAGGGCGAGGTGAGGCTCGGTAGTGGAGCATCTGTACAGCATCTACAAGGCCCTGGACTCCACCCCAGCACCACTAAAGAAAAACGATAAAATAGAACTAGAAAGCTCCTTATGAACTGACACAGAATTATTTCTAGAAGAAAAGTAAGGAGAAATACTTTTATACTATGCAACCTTCTAGCTAAGAAAGAGTAATGTGCAGGCACATGTGCGCGCACACACACACACAGACACACACACAGACACACACACAGACACAGACACAGACACAGACACACACACACACACAGACACACACACAGACACAGACACACACACACACACACACACACACACACATTTTCTTTACAAAAGAAAACCATGCAGAAAACAAACTAGAAAGCAGCGAAATTCAATAGATTCAAGGAAAGGTAAGAAAAAGCCCGAGAGAGCGGGAGTTTGTGGTACTCCTCTGGGTGCATCTTTCTGTACAGTCTCAACCTTTAGAAGAATGTTAATCTTCTGCATATTTAAAACATAGACTTAAACAAGCAAGAATGTAAGGCAGAGGGAACCATAACTGGAAATAAATAAACCTAATTAGATTTTGAGGGTATATACAACCACAGCAGTGAAGAAGGAAGAAAGGAATGAAGGGGGCGGAAGCCGAGTCAGTTGTGACCACAAGACAGCGGAGGTCCTCGGTCCTCACATCGGGGTGAGGGAAGAATGGCCATTCCAGTGTTTGACCAAAGCAACTCTACAACTATCTGATGCATACTTCAGAATTAAGCAAATGACTAAATGTGTAGCTACTGGAAGTGAAAGGTCTCATGGTCAAAGCAAGGACATAAAACATGAAATGAGAAAAAGGTAAGAGAGAGGCCTGTATGAAGCAAACTCATAATTTCTAAACTATACATGGGTGTGTGTACACTTAAAGGCACATGTACATATGTACACCTTTATATGTCATGTATGTGCATCTGGGCAGTGCTTGTGTACATGCACGCATAGATTTTCTAGTTCTGGCCACGGAAAAGCTCAGGCAGAAAACTCACTGAGGAGCAACAGTCACCTCCTAGCCAAGATCTGGACCATCGCCCACGGTGAGGAACATGACCTTGAGAGACGTGGTGGATGCTGAGCTAGGGGCAAAACAGACACAAGATGCATCTAAATATCAGAGCACACACTAAAAGGAAAAAAGTACCACAATGATGACGGGAACAGGTCCGAGGAGCACAGAGGTCAGGCTGGGGGGCTCCTACTAATCAAACCTAGGAATTCTTGACCATCAAAACCTCTGGGCGCTGGAATGCATCATAAATCATTGAGGGGGGGAAAGGTTAATAAGTCCATGTCAAAAACAGACAAATACATGGAAGGGAGAGAGGGCAGGGCCCTTGCCTACAGTGGAATGCTGGAGTCAGAAGATACATGTGAAGTGGGGGATGGGAGACTAGAAAACCAGCATCTACCATCATGACCGGAAAAGACTGGATTAGGTAAAGATGCCCAGTGAATGCCAAATACACAGGAAAATTCTGACAAGGAAAGAATTGCTTGCATGGACTCACTGGGTCTCCCTGTGGACTACTCACTTTCTAGCTTGTGGGGCGGGCACCCACAATAGGAATCATACACGGAAGAAGTTAGGTGACGTCACAGCCCGCAGCTCAACCTTACCAGACAACAAGGGCCAGCAGACGGTCACTGTGTGCCTCCAGATGTGGCACACTGAAATAGACACACCCTCACCAATGTGACGACGGAGCTGGGAATGCATGATACACTCTAACCACAAACCATCAGAAAAGCATGGAAGGGAGAGTTTCACTTGACTACAGCAGGGTAAGGTTGGGTTTGAAACGTCCATGTCATGAAAGATAAAGGAACGCTGTTACAGAAAAGTCCAGACTGAAGCCAGTCTATGACACAGGAGAGCCGTGGAGCATGGAGGGTATTATCAGGTCAAGCCACAAAATAAGAGCATTTACAGTAATTCTGCAGTAGTGATATACATCCATTATGTGCAAGAACCCCCCTGTGTGTTAACCATCGTCCTGGGTTGACCAACAGGGACCAGCCACCCGTGGCCACCATCAGTTCCTGGGTATGTTCCCCAAAGCTCTCCCAGCTTCTGCCAGTCGGTCCAGGAACCTTTCTGTCTTACATCCTGTGACACTAAGCTTAGGTGAGTTTGGTATCCGGATGCACTGTTCATAAAAGTACTCCCAGTATCACTTCCAAACATGCTTCTTACACACCAGGTTACAGGTTTGGTTTTGTGGTTTGCACACCCTCTTACTGTTGCCAGAGCTGAGAAACTTGATTCCAAATTCTCCCCCAATTTTTATCAAAATTAGTATTCCAGGTTAGGCTAATGATTCTCACATTCATATATTATGCTGATTCTGATCCTGAAGTCTAAACTCATACAGTGTACTTCTTATTCAATATCTCTACTTAGGTGCCTGAAAGAAGTCTTAAACTCTGTGCATTCACCGGAGGGTTCCTGGGCCTCCCACACACAGGTGCTACCCCGAGAGCCTCCCCTTGCCTGTCTGAGGATGGCTCCATCTTTCCCTCAAGACAAACTTGTTTCCCCTCAAGACAAACTTGTTAACGCCCTGTTAAGTACCTGGGACTCTTTCTCCCCACATCCCAAATACCCTGGTGGCTAAGTGTGGAATTAGAACCTCTCAGTCATTCAGCTGAGAGAGAAGCACTGTCATCTTCTGCTTCACTGATGATGGAGGATCAGAGGCACAAGGGCTCTCAGCCTCAAGGAGGCCTCACACTGCCAGACCAGCCGACACTTACAGACGTTCAGACCAACACTGCCGAGTGGAAAGCAGGAGTAACAGGAGCAGATGAGCGATCTTCATTAAAAATATGTATCGCTAGACAGCTATAAAATTTATGAGAATTCTATTAAGAACTCACGGGCTGTTGGGTGGGGGAGGGGGCTCATCCTGTAACCCCAGTACTTAGAAGCTGAGGTAGAAGGATTGCTAGGAATCTGAAGCTAGCCTGAGCTACAGATTGGGAACTTTCCTTAAAACAAAACAAAACAAAACACCACCAAGCTGGGGAAAGCCAGAGGTGGTTTAGCGATGCCTTGAGTTCACTTCTCAGCACCCATGTCAGGCAGCTCACACCTCCTGTTAACTCCAGCTCTACTGAGACCCAATGCCCTCTTCTGTACTTCACCGACACCTGCACTCACGTGTGCACATACCACACCCAACCATACACAAATACATGCAATTAAAAACAAAACACAAAACAAACAAAACCACTCAGAAAACAGAAAGAAAGCATGCCAGGCGTGGTGGTACACACCTTTAATCCCAGCACTGGGGAGGCAGAGGCAGCGGATCTCTGTGGGATCTCTGTGAGTTCGAGGCCAGCCTGATCTACAGAGCAAGTTCCAGGACAGCTAGGGCTACACAGAGAGACCCCATCTTGGCGGAATAAAAAAAAAAAGTGTACATTTGAAATATCAGAAAGAAACAGCAAAACAGGCAGGTGGGAGGAGAGAGGAGGACAGTGGAATCCATGGCTGATATGTAAAATTTAATTAATTATAAAATAAAATATTTAATAAAAAAAGAAACAGCAAAACACATAAAAAATAGAACTTACAAGACTCCAAACAGGCACATATATGCAAATATACCAAGAAGGGAAATCTTTATGATACAATATTAAGTACAAAAGCATACACACGCTGAGCATAGTGCCTTGCTTATAATTCCAGCATTTTGGAGGCAGAGGCAAGAAAACTCATGATTCCAAGGCCAAATGGCCGACAGAGTAAGACTATCTCAAAATCAAGAAAGGATATACACAACCATACAAAGATAACATCTCTATATAAACACATAATCCATTTATACTAATGAGGCAAAAAGAGTCTATAAGCAATCATAACCAAGATGTTAGCAATCATTACCTCTAAATTTTAGGGTCACAGGAAACACCGATTTTCTTCTTTGCATTGTATTTTCCATATCTTCTACCATTATTATGTGAAACCTTTATTCAGAGTTCCTATTTCCTGTGAGGTGCAATTTAAACCACAGTGCACTCTGAAGTGTATATAATGCATGGGGGTGTCTCTGAACTTAGTCTCGAAGCACTAAGCGCATGGAGATAAGTCTCCTGGTTTAACCAGACCAGTCGACCAGAACACCAGCAGACTAAGTAAGCGCTCCAGCCATTTGTCAAGCTGAATGAGATTACTGTTCCAGGTGACGGGTTTTCAGGGGCTTTTTAATTCAATCTGTGATTACAGTTAGGCCTCTATACTAATCAACTTAATTCTACCATTATGCAAATCACTGCTTCACAGACAGGAACCCTGATGGAGAGAGGGGAAAGGGAAAAAAAAGGCCTGCAAGCAAGAACAACCAGGAAATAGAATGTTTGGGTTAAATTAATGTGCCTATTTAATAACAAATTTAGGAGGAGGCACGGTGTCGCAAGTCCGCAATCCCATCACTTGGGAAGTAGAGGAGCACAATCAGGAATTCAAGGTTAGAGCCAGCCTGGGCTCTACACATAAAAGGAGCTGTCGTAACTGACCAGCTTTGGCACCTTATGTAAAGGTCACCAACATCTGTAGCCTTTAAGGACCCAGGAGAGTGGGCACGAAATGACTCAGGGTCCTCCCAACATCCACTCTCTCTCAAAGCTAGGAGGGGACAAGCCGGCATCTGGAGATGGCATCACAGAGACCACCACTGGGGAGAAGCACAATGACTTCAACCTTGCTGCCTTAGTTCAGGCTGGTAATGAAGGCGGCTGAGAAGCTGGAAGCTCAGGGTACTGGCGACCTCACCAATTTCTTCTTCCGAGACAACACGAGAAATGTTAAAGCACTGCAGTGATAACATACACATAGCTTTAAAAAAGAAAAAGGAACTCACAAAAGTAATTTAGGCCTAAGGGGAAGGATGTTCTGGATAACAGGAATTGTTCCACGGGAGGCCTAGCCCCAAGGCAGCGGCCCCTGCCAAGCATTATTTTGAATGCATTTGGTAGATGGGATTTTTTGCATGAAGTCATGGGAACCCGTGTCAAGACAGGGAGAAAATGACAAGATTCGCCTAACTAGCTTCCCTACTTCTCAGATCTACTTACACATTAGCGAATCTCTTAAAGACTGACATATCTAATTAGAAGTTGAAAAGCAAAATAAATTTCCACCACCCCAAAAAACTATACAATTAAGAGTTTGTATGTGACTTTGGGACTACCACTGTCTGAAAAGTCTACAATCTCTCATCCTCTTGAGTTCAGGTTCACCTCAAAACCCGTTATTAACTTCATCAATAATAACAGCCATTTTTTTTCTCCCTAGAGGAAAAAGTATGGTATCAGAGTTTGAGTCTTTGCAGTATACCTCAAAAATCAGTTCATTGGCCACTTCATAGACAGATATTACAGAGGAGTCTCCACAAGTGAGACCCTCTGCTAAATGCCATGTCCCCAACCCTTGGGGCTGCTGCACTGGGCAGACAGTTCCACGTGTGGTCATAAAAGTACCAGTTTATTCCTAAAATCTTTTTAGCACCCCCCCAAAAAAGGTCAATTCAAAGCTTGCTGTGGCAGCACACACCTACAATCCCAGCACTTGGGAGGCTGAGGCAGGAGGACTGCTGTGAGTTCACGTCTACCCTGAGCTAGAGAGCAAGTAAGAGGCTAAATAAGAAAACAAGATTTATGAAAAGAGTCAATGAAGTCAGCTCAAGTCCCTCCTTGGCTTGACTCTGTGTGAAGTTAAGAAGACACAGAGGGCCGGGCGGTGGTGGCGCACGCCTTTAATCCCAGCACTGGGGAGGCAGAGGCAGGCGGATCTCTGTAAGTTTGAGGTAAGCCTAGGCTACAGAGTGAGTTCCAGGAAAGGTGCCAAAGCTACACAGAGAAACTGTCTCAAAAAAAAAAAAAAAAAAAAAAAAACCCAGAAGAAGAAGGAGGAGGAGGAGGACACAGAGGAATGGATTTCTCCTGCGTCGCCTTTTCACCCATTTATCCTGCATGGGTTGCCCTAACAGCACAAAAAGGCAGCAGGATCTTCACAGACAGATCAAAAGGAATCTTTCACGCCTTTGTCATCTTTGACCAGCTTCCGAGAGCTACCTGTGAAGGGGCGAAAGCACAGCCAGACACAGACACTGTGCCCACTGCCGAAACCCTGCCAGGGTGCCACGAGGTCCGCAGGGCCCACCCTTGACTTCCGGTCTCCACTGAAAGCGTCCAGAATTTCCATCCAGCTTGAGTATCATGCTCAGCAAGAACAGATGCGTGGTACCCATCGGGTTGTCGTGTTTACTTTAGAAGATACATTTCTGTGGTGCCACACAGCCTACACCTTCCAGAGGAGATGAACTCCACCTTCACAGGCAGGACGGAAAAGCAACTTAAACCCACGGAGATAATACAGACCACCGAAGTCTCTCCTCTACCTAGGAAGGTTCTGCTTTCTTTTGCCAAAACTAAAATGCCATTTTCCCCATGCCCATTTCCCTTTCTCTCCCACAAGAAACGCCTGTGTGACATAATTAACCCGGCTCTGCACTGCTGCGGCTGAAGAAAGCGTGGTAGCTTCACCTCACCAAGGCCTTCCACATCCCTCATGAGCAGGTGAGACCCTCTCCCTCACAGGAGAGCTAGATGCTCACAAAAACTTACATCTTTTCCCAGGACTCTGAGCTCGAACTGGGTTTCCTTGAAGTGCACCTTTGTAATCCGGGGCCTGAAAAACAAGGCAGGTAAGGCTATGCTTGCTCTTTTCAGAACTTCGTTGTTCAAAATGCAGAGGGGAGCCGGGCGGTGGTGGCGCACGCCTTTAATCCCAGCACTTGGGAGGCAGAGCCAGGCGGATCTCTGTGAGTTCGAGGCCAGCCTGGTCTACCAAGTGAGCTCCAGGAAAGGCGCAAAGCTACACAGAGAAACCCTGTCTCGAAAAAACCAAAAAAAAAAAAAAAAAAATGCAGAGGGGTACCCGGCAGGAAAAGACTGAGAAACGCGGGCTCTTTTAGGTCCTGTCGAGGATACTCCAGAGCATCCCTGTATGCCCTCTGCTCTGGACAGCCTCCGGAGGCTTCTCCACTAAGAGACAAACAGACTTGGAACGCCCATGCCCTGAGGGTACCACCTTACACACACACACACACACACACACACACACACACACACACACACACACACACACACACACACAGGGCCATAGTTCCCCAATCCCTCCATTCCTTCCCCAGTTAGAGCTAAAACTCCAGAAAGTCTTGGATCCACGGGCCACCAGCACACAGGGACATGGCTGGGATAGCCTGCTCTACAGTTTCCATGGACAAGAGAGCCCAGAACAGCCAGGACTGAACAGGACAAAGAAGATACACAAACTCACAAGCACTTTTATCCACTTACTACTCACTTCTTAAAGATACATGTTTTTCCCCGAGACCCGCTGGCACACAAGGCCCCAAGCCCCGATGTATACAGTACACCGCGTTAATCCTAACTCTGCCCACCCCCACCCCCCCACCCCCCCCCCACCCCCGTTATACTTACCAGAAATACTTCCCCACTTGCTTTTTATTCTTATAGACAACGACACCCACTGGAGTTAGTCCTAAGAAATACTCAGACTTATTTTCTCCCTGAAAAAAAAGAAAAATAAGCAAACACATATATTCCCAGGACCATTAACTTATTCCTAAAGAAGTTCCTGGTAAAACTATAATTGGCCATACAAACATAATTTGCTAGAATGGTTATATAATTAACAGTAATTATATAATAAAATAATTAAAATATAGTTAATATTGGATTTAGGTTTTGAAAGACATCAAACAAACAAACAAAAAACTACCTAAAGTGTAACAGTAACTAAGTGGATGCTCTTTCCCCTCCCGATCTTAACATCAATCTACACCTGTGATTTCAGTTCACCAAGAGGCATGGGATGTAGCACGAATCTTAAAAGGTCCTATTAATGAGAACAAACCTGGAGCCAGGTATTGGGGTAAATGCTGGAAGATCAGAGAAGCAGAACAAGCCACAGCTTCCTCACCTTGCCAGTTCCTCAGACTGGATGCCTCTCAGCTGAACTGTGCTGCTCAAAAGCCTAAAAGCTTAACCAGCTCTAGTTCCTGGTTTTCATGCCTTATATACCTTTCTGCTTCCTGCCATCACTTCCTGGGATTAAAGGCATGAGTCACCATGCCTGGCTGTTCCCAGTGTGGCTTTAAACTCAGAGATCTGGATGGATCCCTGTCTCCCAAGTGATAGGATTAAAGGCGTGTGTGCCACCATTTTCTGGCCTGTATATCTATCTAGTGGCTGTTCTGTTCTCTGAACCCAGATAAGTTTATTAGGATGCACAATATATTGGGGGACACAATATATCACCACAATGCAAGGACAATCAGTCTGATGCTGCTTACGCAGTGAGTGGTGCTTATGCCCAGGAGAATCACGCAGCTTAAAATGCTGACGAGGAGGAGCCACTAAATCGGTGACCTCAGAATCTGCAGTGACAGGCAGGGTGTCAAAACACACAGTGGCTTCCAACAATTCTGAGCCACAACCTGAGACCCACTGGCTTCTAACCAAAGGTGCTTCCAGATGGTTTGTCTTGGTTTTGCTCTCTGATGTGGATAAAACTGGGCCTGGTAAACTGCCAGTACCACAAGCCTCATGAGGAATTTTAGGCAGCTGCCTGCACACAGAGGCTTCCATTTCCTGAGGTCTACCATGGTCCTTCCTACCTACACTTGGAACTTTAAGACTGCTCAAAAATTGAGAAGCACGATCCCTTCTCATAAATCCTGGAGACAGTCCATTTCCAGGCAGAGACAAATCTCAAATAAGAAAACAGGACTCTGAAATGACAGAGCCACGGGCCGGGTGGGTACCAAGAACATGCACAGAGCCGTTCACTAAACAGCCCGCAAACAGACCACGCAGCTGCTCTGGAAAACCCCAGTCATAGCCAACCTTCGCCTCTAGAAACCGTCCTCAAGGGATGGAAGACCTAACAGATCTCGGTCGTTTCCCATAGATCCTTCCCACCACCTCCCAAACCAGGAAACTTGGTTAGGAATTAAGTAAGATAAGCATTACAGAATTCAAAGCACTTGGCAGAAGCCTCTACACATTTCCTAGGGGCTGTTGTGAGGTTTGTTTTGTTTTGTTTTGTTTTGGGTTTTTTGAGACAGGGTTTCTCTGCATAATTTTGGTGGCTGTCCTGGATCTCGCTCTGTAGACCAGGCTGGCCTCGAACTCACAGAGATCTGCCTGGCTCTGCCTCATCAGTGCTGGGATTAAAGGTGTGCACTACCGCTTTTTTAAACACGCCCCAAACCTACCAAGAGGCCAGCAGAGGAGAAGATAATGACTTCATGGAGTTTTAATACTACCTTCCTCCTTTCATTTCTTACTACGTGATCAGGCTGGTCTCGAATGTGAGACTGTCTGGCCTCCACCTGGGATCACAGTGGATCCTGCCATTACAGGACTGTGCTACCCAGATCTTAGAGGTGTTCTTAAAGTCAGCAGCGTTTCATTCTCTAATGAGACTGGCATCTAATATCAGGGAACTTTTGGATCCTCTGAGTCTGTACCTTCCCATTATCACACTAAATGTGTGCTCACGGATGCTTCTAACAGTTAAGAGTAATATGGACCAGGAACCACGGCAGGTGCCTGGAATCCCAGCACTCCACAGTCAGACAAGAGGAGTCTGAGCCAGGGTCTACACAGCAAGACCCTGAAAGACCGACTGACTGACTCAGAAGACACTAATGAGCTAAAGACATGCTATAAAATGAATATATTATAGTGAAGGAGTGAAAATACGAAAGTGATAGTCCAAGAGAAATGTCTGTGAGGGTAGTGCCCGGCTTTAAAACACTGATGTGGATCCAATGATGCTCGCTGACCACGGCCAGCAGGTGTCCATAGCCACTGAAGAAAACTGGCAGAAATATCTCTATCCATGCAATCAATTACTCTCCTGGTGACAGAACACTGTGCATTCAATCTAGATCCACCAGCCACCACACCAGGACTGTTGCCCAATGCCTACTTTACCTGGCACAGAACTTCATTTTTTTTTTTCTGCCATAAAAATCTATTTGTAGAAAACTCTCTCGTTTTCTGTCTAATATTATCAATGTCATGATAGACTGATGTTAAACTGTTTTGACATTTAGCTAAGCCCTTTGGAACTCTTATCCAGATTGTGTTTGCAAGCCCAGTTAATTGTTTTCTACACGTGGAAATATAATCACAGATTTCTATGCAAAATTCATTAGGGTTTAATCCACGTAAGAACTGCTTTGAGTTTGAAAAGCAGGAGAAGTTATCATCTGCTTGGTAAACAAGAGGACGGCACCTTCCCTAGGGAGCTTCTCTGACTTTTTAACAAAAATGTCATCAGCTTAAAATATTTCGTGTTAATTAAATGTTACTCACATAGACCGGATGGAGGTCAACACCATACATCTCCAGGGATTTGGCAGTCCTCAAGTAATTCAGCTCAGCTTCCGAAGGAGCCTGACCCCTACACCCGGAGTAAAAGCAAAGGCTTTTTTATTCATAGCTACGCCACTGAGAGAGAAGGACGCTTCAATGTGTTCGCTAGTAAAACATCTGCACTAACGCGAAAGATGCGGCTTTGTACTTGAGGAAGAACTTGGCCTTGTTCTTGGTCTTGTGACAAGAAGTTAATATTTATATTAAGTTAATTTCATTTTTCCAAACCTACTTCTGCTCATTATGGTCTATTCCCAAATTCTCAGTGTGTATTAAAAACTCTCAGTTTCAAAAGCTCCCAAAGAGATGATTGAGAATAGAAGCATTCAAATGAAAAAGCAGCCACTTCCCAGGGAGCAAAATGTCGCCACGCACCAGCACCAGCAGCTGTGCGTGGGCAGCAACAGGAGCTGGCACCACACCAGGCAAGGGGTGGAAGGGCGCCCCCCCCCGCCGCTCCCCCCCCCGCCGCCCAGCAGGGGTCACGGCAGCCGCTCCTGAGCACAGGTGTGGTTTGGAAGCACATTAGTTAACATACAGAAACTGTAAAGTGCTTGTCATTTTCATAATTAGTACGGAAGTCTTCCGAAGGCCTTCGCTGGCGGTAATATCCCCGTGAACACCCTTTGCTCATAATGAGAGTGAGCATCTGCCAGGAATCTCCATGGATGAATGCAGGGAGGGGTAGTGTGTGGGGGCTGATGGCTAACCAAAGATAAAAGCTGCTAAGAATGTCTCAAAATTGAGAATGGTTTTCTGATGTATTCAGCCACCGTGCACTTAGATGAAAGCCCGCAAGACTGTTCTTCATAAATTGGTCACAAGAAAACTACCCAATTTTGATCATGCTTTATTCCGAGAAAAAGATAACTGGCCACACTATCACATAAAATATGTATGAGTGCCTTTATCCAAAGCCCCATAATTTCAAAATATAATTGTACTTTGGAACTCCTAATAGAATTAGTATTCCCAGACCGTGCCAAACACACTGCCCTTTATAATGTGTAACAAGCTCTCTCTTGTTAGCATCCACTTCAGCAAAACCTTAAAACGAAGGAGTCTGTTTTCAGGCGACAGAGCATTCTAGTGCATGCTAATCCAAGATGGAGAGTCGGCCCCTCTGATTGCTGTTCAGCAATTGATTTCTGCCTCTACCCACTGAGGCAGATCCATTCAGTGAACATTTTTGTTGAGCAGATTAATTCTACATTTTTTTTCCTTAACCATAATAGATCTGAAACCAAGTATATTCAAAGGGAAATGTTACACAAGAAGCAAAAAAAGCGAAGTTAATCAGTATCGAGGATTTAACCAAAATACTATAATTAAATTATAACTTCAATGCTCTGGGCTATTAACTGCAAATCTTCCCAGAGGAGCACGTGAACTCTCGAGGTGAACGCAGGGTTAGCATAATGACTGCAGAAATACCACGCCTGTGTCTTCATGAGCACGGACTCACTGCTATGGCCCAGACGGGATTTTTTTTTTTTTTTTTTTTTTTTTTTTTGCTTCTAATTCTAAAGATTTACATACTTACCATGGGGCAAATCTCAAAGACACAAAGGCACGTTTACTTATTTCCATATAAGTAGGATTTCACAAAAGTAGTGATGGGGGGGAAATTACAAAACGTCCTGAATGCGTAAGGGAAGTTCCTTGTCTGTGTATCCTGCTTAATGGGCCTTAACAGCTTAGATGCAAGATTGTAAAACATCTGTAGCGAACTTCTGCCCTCCAGAGTTCTCCCATTGTGCTGTAAGCCTGTATTCAAGACCTCCTCCCTCCTTCAATAAACGGTATTTAGCATTAAAAAAAAAAAAAAAAAAAAACTACAAAACCCAGCTCTTAGAGAATGACTCTACTTAAGTAAAAATCACAATACATAAATCTGTACAAAATCAATGTTCTCTATGGAAATTATATAGAGAGGTCAAAGGTCACAACCAAAACTGTGGTGTCTTTGGGTACTGGGTGTACTGCCACCTTTATTTTATTTAGATAGCTGGAGTTTTCAATGAGCATTTATTGTTATAAAAGATGCAAAGAAAACCAGCATCCAGAGCACAGGAATTTATCACTGGAAACACATTATGACTGTCTTAGCCAACAATGATGATGGCTGATACAACAAAAAGCATGATCCTACATTAGAGTCTTATGGATCCTTTCGATGGCTTCTTCCAGCTCTTCCTTCTGGTCAGGAACGAACCGGTACTCCGACACATACCCTGCAGTATGCTTACATGGATCGTGATCTCCAAGTTCGGCTGGAAGACACAATGTAATTTTATTCATATAGTTTTTTTTTTTCTTAACTATTACAGGTAAGGGTATTTTAGGAAAATGCTCCTAAAAAAATAAAGGAATGGAATTTTTCTATCACGCTTAAACATTTTTCTTCAAATGCCTTGTTGATTTATTGATGTAGCTAACTACTAAATAACTTTTCTAAAACATTACTAAAAAAAAACTTCGCCAAAGATATGTGTATGGTATAAACAAATTAGGATTTAGAAGATAAAAGTCTATGTTTTTGCTTTCCCACAGAGTCTATCATCATTTTATTTCAATTACTCTTATCAGTATAGATGAAATAAAATGAATATGAACATTTTATGTCATATAGCTACTAGAGTTTAGGGTATGTATTCTAGGAGCACTAGAGATGATCCCAATATATCCTCTCAGACAATGAAACCAAGAGCAAGCATGGCCTTCAAGCAATCATGCTGTATGGGATGCTTCCAGAACACTCTACAGGACTGGGCTGTCCTGCCACCCTTAGCGCAAAGAAGCAGGAGGAAAAAAACCCAGAAAGTTCTGATCAACTTCTTCCTGTAATAATCGTTCTTCTAAGGTCAACTCAATTAGTCTAGTTGACATTCTGCCTGGGATATTTATTCTATATAATGTCTAGTCTACTAGTGTCTCAAGAACAAAGACCAGGCTATCTCATATTCCCTACATTGAATCTGAAATGTTCTCAGGAAATAAACTCACATACAAATAAAAATTCAAATATTTTCTCCAAGCATTCCTGAAGCAAATATACTTAAGCGGAACCTACCTTGGATGGCATATGCTCCCAGCTGAGCAGCAATGTTGACAGGACAGGGCAGCCGGCCCTGAAGGGCATCTTGCTTCACCTGTAAGAAAAACTGATATCTAAAAGAGAAATGGAAAAAGGAGATTAACAATCTCTGATGCTGCTCCGACTTGAAGCTTCAGGCCCTGACCAGCAAGAGAATACCCAATCGTCCTCAGCTTTAAAAGTCTACTGAACCGGCAGGAAGGGAGGAGGAGACCGACCAACCGTACTTTACATGGCCTCACTGAGTTACTGAACTCAATGCAGACTGGCTGGCTTGCGCAAGGCTCTGCTGCTCGCCACATCTGTTGCTTTTCAATGCTACTTGGTTTCCCTAAAGGCCAGTCGCCTCTCAGGATCCATTAAGGATAATAAAAATTCATGGGGTCACTGAGAAGATTAAAATGTAATGTCACTGTCCGTACTTCAACAGATGCCATTCTCAAGAGGAAGAAATGACAAGGATCCTACCTATGTTACATGTGTCATTGACAAGGCTCAAAACCATGTGTCCCAGATAAAAATCAACTCGTAGTGTATTTCCCTGTATCTTCCCACTTATTAACCCCGCTCATCATTTCAGCTTTGTTCATTCCGTGACGCCTTTAATAATCACAGCGCCAAGAACTGTTTTCAACAATGTAAAAACTGTATATATTTTACACACAATAACCTAGAAAAATGAGGTCAGCATCTTCATTCTGTAGATGAGGTAACTGCCCAAGATCTCACCACCAGTTAGTCAGCAGAAACAGAACTGTAGCCCAAGCAAGCAGATTCTAGAACCTCCCAATCAAGAGACTCTATGTGAGCTGGGGGATGGCTCTGTTGGTAACGTGCTCACTGTTCAGGAGAAGAACCAGAGTTTGTTCCCAGACACGGTGGTGTGTTTATAACCCCAGCTTTCAGTACGCCGAGATGGGCAAATTCCTGGAGTTCTCGGTAAACCAGCCTAGCCTAAATGATGAATTGCAGGCTAGTGAGAACGCCTGTCTCTAAATTCAAGATGGACAGTGCCTGAGAAGTAATACCCAGGGCTAATCTCTCGTCTACACATGCACACACACACACACACACACACACACACACACACACACACACACACACACACCCGATTCTTCAGGCTGCCCTGTAATTTCCCTTCTTTGTAAGGTGACGCTTGATGTTACCGGGAGAGGCAAAGACAAGAAAAATAAATGGATTGCAGAAATCATCTGTGATAAATCTCTTCTCCACCTGCTCACAGCTACAGCCCAAGGAGGAAATCCAAATGCTGGAGGCCACACTGACCATTCCCGGAAGACCGAGGCTGCAGGCTGGAGGCAAAACCTCCTTGACTGGCTGCTTCAGGAGCTGGCACACTAGTCTTGGGTGTCCGTGTAAGAGAAACCTAGAATGCTGGAAAGCCACCCCTGACATCCACATCAATCACAACATACATGAGAATGTGAGAACACTGGAAAGCCACCCCTGACATCCACATCAATCACAACATACATGAGAATGTGAGAACACTGGAAAGCCACCCCTGACCTCCACATCAATCACAACATACATGAGAATGTGAGAACACTGGAAAGGCATCCCTGACATCCACATCAATCACAACATACATGAGAATGTGGCAGCAGTACACTCCTCTCCACCCCATACCCAGGACCCTTGCAAGTTTAAAACCTGGCCTGCCACCATCCATATCTCTCCTCCTTCTGGTCTGCTCTAGGGTAGAGAGTGCCTTTCAGAGGTAAAGAGGACTGTTCTCCTTCTTTTAAGCTAAAAAAAAAAAAAAATCACTACATAGTTAGAAGTATAAAAATGTTCTCATCAAGTGATGGAAGCCAGGCCTTTCCTTGGTCACGTGGTCACACACGGAGCACAACACTCCATGAACTACTGAAGGAAGAATGAGCAGGTGGGTATTAACATACAGTTAATACATACAGTCTTAACATACAGATTCCAGAAACGCAGGCTACGGCAAAAGGAACACATATGCCCAGAAAGTTCTGACTAACAGTTTGATAGATAAACCGAAAGGCCTGCATCTCAGGGCTCCACATTGGTCTTTTTCTTGAAGCAACAAACGAAAACATATAAAACGACCCCCCTCCCCCCCACCCCCGCTCCAGCTACCCTGCCAATTGAGCATCTATATTGTTTGCACTGGAGTCAGTACTGTGCACACATTAACTTACCGTATTCTTCCAGTCCTCTCCCTGTAGAAATACCCAAACCCCATTTACCACAAGAGAACTCGGTGAATGAGGGCCAAGCAAGATAGATGAAATAGTATGATTAAAAAAAAAACTATTTACATGGAAATCCTGTAATTCTGTTATGTAGACAGAAAATTGAGATTTTTTAAAAAGGGCTACACCATTTTCCCAAAATCACACAACCAGCTAGATGCAAGATTATATACACAAAAGTCTCCTTTATCTTACATTTCATATAAAATTATGGAAAACTTAAAAACCAACACAGAGTAGGCTGGAGCAATGCTCCAAAGAACAGAATCAAGATAATCACTCTATTTGGGATTTTTGTTTGCTTGCTTTTTGGCCCTGGACTCATGGTAATCCTCCTGCCTCAGTTCCCCAATTGCTAGGATTACAAGCATGAGACACAATACCTAGCTGAACTTAAACTTGAAAACACTGAAATCTGGCTTGGAAATACTGGCCACAAAAAGAGTTTCCTTTAACAGCATATAAGGGAATTTGGCTTTTGGGTTTCAGTTTTACCTTTGAGCGAGAGAGATGGCTCAGTGTGCAAAAGTGCTTGCTGAGCAAAAACCTGGTGACTGAGTTCCAGCTCTTGAACCCACATAAGTGGCTAGATGATGCGGTAGCATGTATCTACAACCCCAGCATTACTACAAGATGGAAGCCAGAGACAGGAGAACATGCTGGAAGCTCATGGGTCAGTCTAGCCAGAAGTCCACAGCACAGCAGCCCAAATAAGAGATAACCTGCCTCAGGAAGAGAAAGACTGAAGAGATACCCTCTGACCTCCACACACATGCCATGACACATACGCACCACACTCAAACTCACACACACAGGCACACACATGTAAACACACATATATCACTCACATTTACAATCGTACATACATAACAAATAACCAAAGCTATTTCATGCAGTCAGTCCACTTTTTCATGTCTATTGTATTACAGACCTGTCGATGGAGCAATGTCTTCACACAAGTCAATATGGCATCATCCTCAGTATATCACGTACTGGTCACATATTAAATGTGCATTTAGCTTATTACCTATATTAACTACGATTTAGACCAAAAAGAAAAGTCATAGTCATCACCTATAAGCCAATTATATCATCTGGTTCTTAGATAATCTGGTGAGATACCTGAGGGAAAATATCTACACTGTCAAACTCTGCAGCACAGGCATTAGTTGATTCCGAAGAAAAATTCCTGTTCCCTATTAATACAAGTTAAACATAGATATAACAATATAAATATAGATATATTTATAAACATAAGCTAACGCTATTTAAGTGTGACTGCACTACACTGTCATGACAAACAAGGATGGATTACTAAGAACTCAGGTTGATTAAGCACTTACCACTCTAAACACATAGATCATGCTATCTAACACTTACCAAAGTCCTTTGAGACACATATGCTGAGGCAGAGTCCATGGAAATGAGGGTCTTGCACCATTTTTAAACAAAACATGCCTTTGCCCTTCTCTAGTAAGTTATAGGCGTTGAAGCATTTTTACACTTTCAGACTTGCTTCCCACCCCACCCCCCCACGAAGATCTAATATAAATGCCTCTCCTCTCAGAACAACTCCCTTCCCACAGAAAGCTGTGTGCTACAAAGGTGTGTGCGCTGGCTTTCCAGAGTGCTCAGGAGCAAATGGAGGTGGGTGACGTGGAGGCAGACGTCACACGGATCTAAAGACGAGGCCTGCACGTGCAGGTCAGAGTGGGATGGGAACCCCAGTGAGTCCAAAATAAAGAGGAAAGAACGTCTTAGCTGAAAGATGCACGAATGCACAGTGGCTGGGAAGTGGCTAGGTCAACGCAGTGCCCGCTGAGCAAGCACGAGAACATGAGTTCGGGTCCCCAGCACCCATGTCACAAGCCAGGCACAGTGGTGCACTCCTGTAACCCCACCTCTGGGTCACAGAGGCAGACATTCCCCTGGGACTTGCGAGCCAGCCAGTCTAGCCGATGAATGAGCTTCACGTTCAATAAGAGACCTTGTCACAAAGATGAAGGAGAGTGATTGAGGAAGACACCTGACCTCTGACCTCCACATGCACACATACCCCCACATGCATATGCATATACAAAAGGAAGGAATAGAAAGGGGGGGGGGAACCTAGGCTGCCTTTGTTGATATGATTTCCAGTTTTTCACATAATGTATAAAGTTTTGCTTCGGCCCATAATAAAAGTTCACTGGAAAATTAACTATCTGAGTTACGACAAATGCTTTGGTTTTTTCAGCCAGCTCACTGGTCAAGAAAAGTGCAACAGGACACTGATGTCCCCTGCCCCCTCTTTAGAGGGCACTTTCAAGTGCTGGTCTGGACTATTTTGGTAATCTATATAATCAATTCCAATAAGTAAATCTATCTTTACTGAAATATAGTTTTTGGAGATAAAGGTGAAGCAATACAGTATCATACTGATCTGTTCTCTCCCTTTTTAATATTAATAAAGTAATTATCTTTTCATCTCCGGCAAAGATAAGTGAAATATTTAAACAGCTGATATTTCAGCTACAACTAATTAAAGGAAAATAACCAGCTTTTCAAATACATATTCACACGCAGGAACCTGGCATCCAAATGCCCTCCCTTTGCAGTTCAAACGACTGCTCTTCCACAGACACAAAGGCCAAAGGCACACTGAACAATGACAGGGAATATCCTATCACAGCAGATGCAGAATCTACCAACATGTCACCCAGGTTCCCGCCGCTTTCCAGCACATCTCTCATCGGACACTGAGCTGCCTCCATGCAAGGCTACAATTTAATCCTCACGGCAGATGCTTCACAAGACACAGCTCAACACACACTCGGGTGTCTAACCCCAACTTGTAATCCACTTTCAATACAGCCTTTCATATACAGCACACTATTCAAAGATAAAGTTAGTACTATACCTGGTTATTTCTTCTTTGAGTTTACAGGGATCTTCAGCATAGAACTTAATACCAAAATACAAAGTATATGGAGGTCCAGCTTAAAAAAAAAAAGTAAAAACTAATTATATTTCACATTATAATCAAAGTTGCATTGTAATATGTAACAATTAGGAATTATATTCACATATGGAAAGTACATTAAATATAAAAAACATCTATTTCAAGCCGTTGACAGTTCATTTACATACAAATTATATTTTAAGATTTACACTCTCACATCAAATAATATTAGTACTACATTTTGCCTTTAGGTATACTGTGTATCCACTGTGTGTGTGTGTGTGTGTGTGTGTGTCTGTCTGTCTGTCTGTCTGTCTGTCTGTCTATGTAATTCTGGCTGGCCTGACTGAGACCTGCCATGTAGACCAGGATGGCCTTAAACTCACAGAGATCCACCTGCCTCTGTGTCCCCAGTGTTGGGATTAAAATACCCTTACGTACCACCATGCCAAGTTTATATATACTTTTAAAAATCATTGATGAGTTGGAATTTAAACTGTGCTAAAATGGAAGTTTCTTTACTTGGGAAAAAAACAGAATTAGGGGTTGGGGAGACGGTTCAGTGCGTAAAAGTACTGGCTGTACAAGCAACAGGATCTGAGTTCAGATCCCAATTTCACTGCAGAAAGCCGGGTGTGGCTGAGCATGCTCCTGTAGCCCCAGCAGGGCTGACAGAGGAGTTTCTGGAGTTTTCTGACCGCCAATAATCTAGCTCCTGGTTCCATGCGGGGTCCTGTCTCAAGGGAGTAAGGCAGGGAATGACAGAGTAGGATGCCTGACATCCTCTTCTAGTCTTTGCATGTAGGTACATGTACCCACAAGTACATAGGTGCGCGTGCGCGCACACACGCGTGCACGCACACACACACACACACACACACACACACACGCACACACACGCACATGCACAGAATAATATTTACAAAATATTTCTAAAGACATAAGAACATAAAATGGAAAAGGCATGGTTCAAGACTATTGAAAGCAGGAAATGAATTCTAAGCGCATGTTCATTCCCACATAAACACAGAAAACATTTAAGACCCAAAATATCACAATGTTCCCGGTTCTCATCTCTGGTTAGACAGTCTATGTACAATTTTTATTAATTTATATTTTCCTATTATTCATTATTGAGGGAAGGAGGTAGGAAGGAGAGGCTCTTCTTGCCATCAAGAATGCATATTGACAAATAAATGACCTTTTAAAGCCATCCACTTATCACATCAACTATCAAAAAGAAGGTTTGCTAAACTTCTCTGCAAAAGGCTATAAAGACCGCTGAGCAGCAGAGGGGTCTGTGTCCGTGAGTCACAGGCACGGGACAATGGACCAGCCCCTGAGTATTCACACGGTGGAGATCTGTATGAGCTGGTGTGGAGAGGCTCACCAGTCTACAGTCCTGACACCTCATAGGGAAAAAAAGTTAATCTATGATATCTGTCCCAGGAAAAAATACACTCGGAAGTGTAAACTGTGGCAAATGCTGGGAAGAGGAAGTAGCAGTACTCTGCAAATGGATTAGCTAGAATTTTCA
The DNA here is from genome assembly GCF_049852395.1 of Peromyscus maniculatus bairdii. Taxonomy (NCBI): domain Eukaryota; kingdom Metazoa; phylum Chordata; class Mammalia; order Rodentia; family Cricetidae; genus Peromyscus; species Peromyscus maniculatus. The sequence continues at coordinate 23,779,995 of NC_134870.1, forward strand.
TAATCAAGTATATTTCTTAAGAAAAATAATCAGAGAAGCCATGTGATAGCACACTATCTGTTGCATTTAAACGATTGTAATTTTTTTTAATTAATTTATTTTATGTGTATGTGTGTTTGCCTGCATATATGTATGCACACACCACGTGCATGTCCGTCACCCTCCAAGGTTGGAAGAAGGAGTCAGAGCCCTGGAACTGTAAGTACAGACAGTTGTGAGCTGCCATACAGGTGAATTAAACCCAGGTCCTCTGTAAGAGCAGCCAGTGCTCTTAACCACTGAGCCATCTCTCCAGCCCCATTAACTATTCTAAATAGAGAAATACTTCCTCACTTATGCAAAGAAGATACTTCTTATTCATTTACTACACACAAAAGGACTAAATCTATGGACGACAAAAAGACAAAATTTAAAAATTCAGAAACAAAGCCTAGCATTGCAGATTCGTGGGGAAATACAGTCAACACATCGTACAGGAGTATGATGGTCTCGTGGGTGCTGTCATATTGTAGTAAGCCGCTCCTAAAAACATTTCTTACTTCAGAGTGAGTGGATGTAGACTGTACTGTTTTCAAAACTTTGAACTTGCAAGCTGGCAGTAACTATTAGTAGAGCTAATATGCTTTGTTTTTGTTTTGAGGCAAGGTCTCCTGTGGCTCATGCTGGCCTTGAACCTGCCCTACAGCTGAGGTTGATCTGAAGTCCCGATCCCCCATCTCCACCTCCCAGCTGCCGCTTCCTTTGTTTTAAAATGGGCTTTTTACTTGGTGCTCCAACTGATTGTCAGTGGTGCAACTGATTATTTCACCAAGGCTCTGCCCCACCAACAGAAAGCATGGCATGTGCCTGGTGAAAACAGTGGACGCCACGTAATTGATATAAAGAAACTCTAATGCGCTTTCATTTTAAGTTAAATAAATGAAGTCATAACTTAAATGCTGGGTGAAAGAAACAAATTAGATCCAGTAATAAAAATAAAGTTCATTTATAACATACAAACCACATTATTGGCTATTATCACATACTCACACATGTTCTGTACTCTCCCAAAGCCCTATTAACGACATATGTAGGACATCAAGAGCAGGCCTCTGCCTCTCCCTTCATCTCTGCCTTCCTTCATGAGTTACTTCTTACATTTCGTGATTTTTTTTTTTAAATCGACATTTTAAAACCTTTGCTCTAGTTTCCTATCAGTACTCCATATATTTGGTTTTTATGCATAGTCAGTCAATCACTGTTTGTATTTCTGACAAACACACCCCTCAACACAGACACCAGGGAGGCAAGACTATTAAATATTTAGAAGAGGCAGGAAGTCCAGGCCGACGGCTGATGGTCTGTGTCAATCAAGCTCTGTTCCTGAGCAGATGGGTCTGCCTGTGCCCGCAGGCGGCTGGGCTTTCACCTAGGGGGGCAGGGAGGCAGGCGCGCATGCCACTAAGATGTGCACAAAGAGAAGAGGCCTTCTATAGACTCCAGGGCTACGTTCATTCTGTGGAACATGACAGATGACCCCTAGTCACCCGGCCCAGACACTTCATCTCTGTCCAGTCATGGGTAGCTAAGCAGAAACTTGGAAAATGCACAATGAAAACCACTCAGCTTGAGTTAATTTTCTTTAAGGGCTTCGGCCTTTTCCACCGCCATACAGAGGGCCTTGTGTTAGTTCATAATGCCCAGTGTGGCGGCGCACGCCCTTAATCCCAGCACTCAGGAGGCAGAGACGGGTGCATCTCTGTGAGTTCGAGACCAGTCTGGTACATCGTAAGTTCCAAGTCAGCTAAGGATATACAGTGAGACCCCGTTCTCAAACAACAGTAACAACAGCAAATTCATGAATATTTCATTCTTGCCCACAGCCTGGAAGCCACCACAGAGCAGGCGAAGCGCTGGGAAGTTAAGCAGCTTGCCTGAAACCCCAGGGATGAGAAGGAAGCTTACCTATGTCTAGTATTTGGTGCTGTGTGGGCACTGTCTTCTACAGCCTGGGGAAACAGACCTTGGGTGCAAACTCCCATCTGGAGCACCTGGTAGAGAAATCTACGGCCCTAGAAATGGTCATTTATATGCAAGAATATTTCTAGCCAGACATTTTCTGGCTTCTTATCTAAGACTAACTACAAAAATGGATGCTGATGGAGCAAATCACTAACTCAGTAGAATCTGGAATCCATCCCTTTAACGAGATCGACGTTAAGAAACTTTTAAAGTGAAGCTAATATCATTTTGTTTTATCAAAGGAAAAAAATGTAGGAACCAGACACTGGGAATTCCCCAATCGACCATTCATAGTGTCTTAACGACAATAATGAATTTCCACTTAGTTTAGGGCAAGTAAGTCCAGATATACCTATGAGGATTTTGGTGACCAGAAATGGCCTCCCATTTGTCTGGCTACTCACTCCGACCATGCTGTTTTCCTCCCTTATCAAAACAGTTCACGAGATAAGACAAAAAGTCTTCCATGACACAGTTCTTCAGCTGAGACTGTGTCTTTTACACACGATACATCACATATTTAACATTACTGCATTTGGGGGGAAAAAGTACTGCTTCTTACAATGAATGCTGTTTAAATAGAATATCTTAATGCACTGAGTAGGCACGCTTTAAAATTTCACCTTAATGGGCTGAAGAGATGGCTCAGTGGTTAAGAGCCCTGCCTGGTCTTCCAGAGGACCTGGGTTCAATTCCCAGCACCCACATGACAGCTCACAAGTGTCTGTAACTCCAAGATCTGACACTCTCAGACAGACAGACATGCAAGTAAAATAAAAATAAATTATTTCTTTAAAAAAAAATCACCTTAAAATATTTTGAAAGACTTACTCACTTTTATGTGTATGGGTGTTTTGTCTGCATGTATGTCTATACACTACATGTATGTCTGGTGTCCAGGAAGGCCAGAAGACAACATTGGATCCTCTGGAATCGGGGTTACCCAGGTTATGAGCCATTGTGTAGGTGCTGGGAATCAAACCCAGGTCCTCTGGAAGAGCAGCAAGTGTTCTAACCAGTGGGCAATCTCTCCAGCCCCTGTGTTTGTCTGCTTGTTTTTGAAATAAGAATTTACTCTGTAGCCCAGGCTAGCCTGGAACCACTACATAGCCCAAGCTGGCCTCAGTGAGTGGCAACCCCCTGTCTACTACTATTTTACTAGCATTACAGGCATGAACCACCATGTTCCACTAAAATGTTTACTTTTTTTATTATCTCAGGAAAAACCTGCAAGTTTATTTTAAAATAATTATCCCTGAAATTTTCCTGAGTTTCTGATAGGCATTTTTTTTTAAATTGGTTCAAATGGTCCAGGGCTGTAATTTATAAACTTTGGTGATTTCCACCAAGGGAGAAAGCAGATAATAACAATGGTGCTGATGTTCAGAGAATCTGGACTTGCTCCTGAGGGTCCTGCAGTTCCAGGTTCCCAGTCCTTTCTCAGGTCTGGCTGCACTCCTAGGCTGGGATCCACGAAAGTTCACACAACCAACAGGACCCCAGAGAACGGGCGGACAGGCATGGGAGCGAGCGAGTGACAGGGCCCAAAGGCAGGAGGCCCCCGAGGTTCTGATTGACAGTCAGTCACAAATTTGAACAAAATGACTCACTGGCTACAGAAGTCAGTCTGGGATAATGAAGAATTATACAGACAATGATCGCTATAGCAATGTGAATTATTTGATGTCAGTGAATTACATACAAAATGTTTCGATTTTTTAATTTATGTAATTTTACCACAAAAAAAATGTAAAGGATTATTCTTTTGCATACTTAAGTTTGTGAGTGTGTTTATAAATAAAACCTTGGGAATGAATATTAAGATTAAAGAATATGTATTTAACTACATCAACTTTGATCATTCCAAAAGCTAACCCCTGACAAGAAATGACCTCTCTCCTTGAAGTCAGAAACTTTTCATGTTACAGGCCCTGTGGCATGATAACAAAACACTCCATAACCCAGGAACCAACTCTTTCCTCTCTCCTCCTTTCTTCTTTTTAAGGTCAAGTTTTAAAGACAAGCATGTACAAAAGTCACAGATTAAAAAAAAAAAAAAAAACAAGAGAGGGTGTATCTCTAGGACACACTCGATACAATCATAGGATCCTGAGCATCTGATTAAATTAACCCCACCCCAGTCTAGAGAGTCTCACAGCACACAACCCAGGAACGATTCTCTCTGCCCTACTGTTCCCTCACCGGCACTAAATTAATCACAAACCTTTCACCGTGCCCAAGTCACTTCTCACAAAATTAAAATGAAATACCTACTGTTGATCAGCTCCTTGTGTTCCGCGAGAGTTTTTGCTGGATCCAGCCAGTACTGTAAGACAGAAAGGGGCCATTGTAAAGTTAGATGCGTTTCGTCCACCTCTGCATCAAGAGTATTTCTGAGGTATTACTCAAGTGCTATTTAAACACTGGACAAGTAAACCATCATGCATCGTGTCATATCCACAGACTCACTAAGAAGCCTTCTGTGGCCAGACTACTAAAGAAAAGGAAGATGCCCGCTGCTGGTGTCCAGGGAGAGCCAGGGCAACGATGTGCTTTAGCTGGACTGTACTCACTGAAGGGTGGATGGCAGCCAGACACTTACAAATGAGTGGTATTACCTGGAAGACAGTGGCCACTAAGAAGACCCTCTAAGTGTCTTTCCGTGGCCCTCCTTCATGGTCCCCTGAGTCACGTCTCCCCATAAACTGTCCCCAACCTCTTCCCTAGCTGGCCCATACCCTGTAACAATTGCTACTAGGTATTAGGAAGAAAGCAATCAAATTAGCTCAAATCGTCATTTGGGGTCCAAGAGGGGAGTTCAACTCCGCTGAGGTCCTGAATCTGGAGCACAGCTGTGGGGATTTCTACCTGGATCGCCCTTGCCATCACCATGAAACAGGGGATGAAGAACTGAAAAGCTCTGCGTGTGCCCCACAGGGTGTCTATGCAGAATAGACGTTGCAATTCACACGGTCTTTAGCTGGCTCACCCACAGCTATGCAAGCTCGTGTGAGGCTCGCTCTTGGTAACTGGCTTTAGCCCATGTAAGGTATTTGCTTACTAACTCACATCAACCTTTAAGGACTAGAACTGCAGGCAGGATGGGGAATTCTTTTCCCCTGTGAAACAAAAATCACTGAAAGAAGGGAGCCCCACAGCCTCGGCTCTCCCTCTGCAAGAGGGGCAGGGAGAAGCCGCAGAGGAGGCTCAGGCTCTCATGGGAGGCACTGAAGGGCCCAGGGGGGCAAACAGATGGAGCCTCTCCATCATTTACCCTAGACAAATATGGAGGGCCCACAGGAACACCCAGGAGCCATGTCCATTGGCCTAAATAAGGCTCCATTCCCACAGCAGGGAGAGGAGAGCTGGCATCCTGCAACTATGGCCACCGAATTCCCAGCACTTCCGCATTAACCCTGATGAGATCACTCAGTCCCACCAGACCTGCCGTCCCCCCCGCCTCTGCCCCCCAACACTCAGGAGAGAATCAGGTGCTACAAGGGAGGTCCAGGAGAACCTACCCACCAGTGTTCCCTTTCCTTCCCTTAGGTGAACCGTGATTATAAACAGAGGTTCTAATATGTTATGCAATCCCCTTACCTTCTATTCCAAATGATCTGTGATATATGATAAGCGTTCACACTGAGTGCCCCAGTAAAGCATATTACTGCAGTACTAGCCTCAATTCATCGGCACCCATCTGCCGCTCTCTCAAGGCAGTTCTAAGCTAACGTACACAAGTCCACCGACTTAAAACAGAAGAGGTGTTTGAATCAGGGGCTGTGGCCAGGGAAGTTCTGTGGAGCCCACAGTGACCAAAGATGCTGCTTTAGTGCTGACACACTGCTTCACAGGGAAATGCTGGCTCCCTGTGCAGAACGAAATCAACCCACTTGTTGCTCGGTATTTGGGACACAACGCAGACTCATTCTTCTCTGTGTATAAAGCTAAGGATTCTTCCCATGAAATGGAAACATACAGCAGATGGACGATTTCTTTCCTTTGCTGTAAGTGAAAGGGTTGGAAGCTGGGGAGGTGACTCAGGGGATAATAACAATTGCCGTTCAAGCCTGGCAACCTAAGTGTGACATGTGTGACACAGCACATGACCATACTCATGCTTGCAAGTGCACACACAAAAGGGGGGGGATAATAAATAAAATGTATTTTTTATTTATTTATTTATTTATTTATTTATTTATTTATTTATTTATTTATTTATTATGTATACAGTGTTCTGTCTGCATGTATCCCTGCAGGCCAGAAGAGTGCACCAGATCTCATTACAGATGGTTGTGAGCCACCATGTGGTTGCTGGGAATTGAACTCAGGACCTCTGGAAGAACAGCCAGTGCTTTTAACCTCTGAGCCATCTCTCCAGCCCCAAAATGTATTTTTTTTTAAAGATTTGAGTATGCCTATGTATTTCAGAGGGAAAGCTAACAAACACAAACACCCACTTGACAGTTGCTTAGGTTTCTACTGCTAAATAACAAGTTGTCAAAAAAAAAAGGTGAGGCTTCAAACAACGCCCATTTATTATCTCAGAGTTCTGAAGGTCAGTGGCTCTCTTCTCTCTGGGTGGCTGGGCTCAAGACATCACCAATGGCTGGTGACCCATTCACAGAGCCCATAAGAGAGAGTACTGGAGGCAGGTGGGCCCTTAGAGGTTCTTCCCATCATCCCCACGGGTCAAAGCTGGTCCAAATACCAGGCTTTAATTTTAGGACTTACATCACACACAGAAGGATACAAGAAGTGCCAACAGGAATGGGAGAGATGGGAAGGGAGATTGAAACCGCAAGGAGCCAATGAGAGCAAAGCTTCTAAACTCTCTCTTCTAAAATGATTAAAAAGTGTCAAATTTTATAGACACTTCAGTTCAGGGCATTTTGGGTAATAAAATGCTTTCTGATGTTTATTTTTGGCTGGTACACAAGAACATAAAAGTTCTATGTTAATGGTGCACCGTGGAGCTCAGTCTGTGTATATACTGTGCCATTTTCTGTTTTTCAAACACTGGGAAAGCCATGGGAAAAAAAAAAAAAAAAGGAAGGAAGCTTTTATCTTTAAGGGATATGAAAGTATGGTTAGTGTACCAAACAAAGCACATGAATGATAATCTGTACAATTTAACCTCTTTCCATGAGAATGATTTAAATTTTCATGTAAAAAAAAAAAAGCACAGTAAAGTTCCTGAGATGAAACAGAAATTACAGTTTTGTGCAAAGCAAAGAAAAGCAAGATCCAGCCAAAGACCATTCAATCAGCTCCCTGCACATCAGATATGCTAACTACGCATCCATCCAGAGCTTGCCAGGCACAAATCTCATTTTATCAAAATGGAAGGCAGAGGTGATGGAGGTCAGACAATGATAAATGCTGCAGAATGTAAACAATAAACACAATCTACCAGGTTCCACAGGCCAACATCCTAAAATGCAAAATCCACTTATGTTCAACCAAGGGAGAGATACGACCTTGGAACCAAATCAGCCACAGTTACTAGGGCACTGTTACCACGCATTATCAACAAGCAATCCAACAGCACATCTCTGTTCACACTGAACACACCAGACTGCTCATACCCAAGAGGAAAAAGGACACAGAAATTTGCTACTGAATGCAGTATCCCATTCTTAAGGTTCTGGAGGTAGGCTTTAAGCTACTTAACATGCACAGAACACTCTCTATTGACACCCGTTATATGTCACACTAGGCACTGTCCTGGGAAGTAAGATGAGCCTCTAACCTCAAGGTATTTGAAGCCTAGCCAGGGACATACAGACACAGAATTATAGTACAGAGCATGAGAAAATGTACATAAAATGAGTACATACATGATATTAAAATTACACACAAGGGAAATGAAAAAAAGACTATACTAAGAAAAAAAAAACACTGAACAATATGTTCATGAAAAAAGTCCTCAAGATTTATGTCTGGAGGAAAAAAGAATCTTATAATGTTATAAAATACATGTCAATTGTCTCAATTGCCTGTATGTATGTGCTATGTGTATGTGTTTATGTGGATGCATGTGGAGTATAGAGGTCCGTATCAGATGTCTTCCTTGACTGTTTCTACTGATTTTTATATATTTCATATATAATATTTCCATTGAGAATTTTATACATGCATACTATGTATGTTGTTCATATTCCTTCCTAACTTCCCAAACCCACCTCCCACCTCCCCCCAATTTTGTGATCCACCTTGTGTTCTGAGACAGAGTCTCTCATTGAGCCTGGCGGTCATGAACTTAGTTAGGCAAATTGGCCAACGAACTCCAGGGACCTGCTTATCTCCACCCCACAGCCTGGAGTTACAGGCAAGCCTCACCCTGCCCAGCACTTAGGTAAGTGCTGGGGATCCCAACTCATGCCCTGCTTGCATGTCAGCCCTTTACCAAGGGAACTACCTCCCTAGCCCTCCTCTACTGCTGCCCATGCAAGTGAACCTGCTTCTAAGTGGCAGCACAGTCCTTTGCCAGAGAGCACTATAGTGACATTGGTGTTACCCAATAACTAAGACATCAGTACTCATGAAGCACCCTGTGTACCATTTGGGTACCATTTGTCCTCTCCCAACACTCATGTTGAAATTTGGTCCCCAGTGTAACTGTGCTGAGTATGACCTTTGAGAGACATTAGTTCACGAGATGTCACCCTCAGGGATGGATTAATGCTGCTTTCCTGGGGATGAACTACTTATGGGAGCAGGACTATTATGAAGCAAGGCTCCTCCTTCTGCTTTGTCTCTTCCTCTTCCTATCCCAGCACAAGGCCCGGCCAGAGGCACCTGCCTCATCCTGGACATCTAACCCCTTGGACTATAAACCAAACTAAATCAATTTGTTTAATGTACCAGTCTCAAGTACTCCATCACAGCAGCAAAAACCAGGCTGGTAGATAATTTTTAGAAAGAAAGAAAAAAAGGAGCTTATTCTACTTATTCTAGTCCTTTCGGCTGCACAGAGTGAAAGGGAAAAGATAAACATGGATTTCAGGATCACGCTAGTCTACGATGACAACCAGGGTGTGGCATTTCGGGACTGGGCTTGGGTGTGCCATCTCGCCTATCCAGGCGGTCCCAAGGAGAAACAGCCTGTGTTCTCTAGAAAAGCTCCTCATTCCTCTCCACTTTAAACCCCTGTCTTTAGTGTGTGTATAAACTCACAAACTGGACTAGAGCCTATTCTGTACAAAAACAGTAATAAATCAGAACACACCTTCCTGCCTCACCGCATTTCATGCAGCCTACTTATGAACATAAGCCCCAAACACCCAGCGACTCAGGAAGCATGACCACTGTCCTCTCCGCTCCCAGTCTTTCCCCAGGATACAAGAGGCAAGCAGTTAGGTACCTTTCCTTCCCCAGCCTGTCAATCTTAATAACAGCACTGGTGTAACGAGGAGGAAAATGGCAGGGCCTTCGTCGTCTCTGACAGTCTTGGCTAGATGCCCTGGGCCTCCTTCTTTTGCCTCGGCTGGCAAATGTCACAGTTTCATCAACTTTCTAGGTAACAGTCTCAGGATTCAAATTTTAAATTCTAATACCGGCCACTAAATCAATATCCCAACCTTCAAAATAGATCTTCAATTCAGGACACAGCCATTGCTAACTGTTCACTGGGAGGCTCCTTAGGGTTCTCACAGTATAATGACTCCTTGACAATTTAAATAAAGAACGGACAGCATTCAGTGATAAAAAGCTTGGCCGTATCTTGGGCGGTGGGGAACGCAGACTTGCCACTGGTCGGTGGGCTCCGTCCTAAAAAGGACATCTGTATCACCCATGTGAGGCTCGGGAAACGTCACAAACGTGGTAAAAAGAATGCAAGAGCCAAACGAGGGGAAGTGAGCACGGCATGGCTTGCCGAACTCATGAACTCACTGCAGCGACCTGCGCATGCCGCCCCTGCATCATGCCTGGGAGAGGGACCAGAGGCCCCACCCCTCCCTAAAGGAATATGAGCTGCTCATGGCTCCTAGAGATGGATGAATCGTTTTCTTCAGTGGTGTAGACGTGGGTAAGTTGCCCAGGTTCCAGTAAAAAGCCTCCCACTCACGCTCAGGCAAGCAGCCACAACTGAACTCAGTGGGTCACACACACACAAGATCAAAGCAGGGGGAAGACTTGCTGGGATGAATGTTTTCAAAGGCAGAGCAAAAGGGGGTGAGAAAGGACACCAGGGGTTAAAATGGCCAGAATCTACGGTATACATAGTTTTACTGTATCTAGTTTACAGAAATGATGTAATGGTGGTTCCTTAAAGAATTTAGGAATGAATGGCTGGGCGACTTTAATCCCAGCACTCAGGAGGAAGAGGTCAGCCGGGTCTGCACAGTGAGATCTGTCTCAAAAACAGACAACCAAAGAACTTAAGAATGAGACATTTATGTTTCCTGTTTTCCTTCTCCTTTCCTTGGTTCTGAGAATTAAATTTAGGGTCTCGGGTATGCTCCACAAACTCCGGACTTCACAAACTCTACTACTGAGTGACATCTCAGCCCTTTCTCATTTCTTAAGTTGCCTGGCCCACTCTGTGTATATAGTCCAGGCTATCCTTGAGCCTATGATTCTTCTGCCTCAGCCTTCCAAGTAGTTGGGATTACAGGCCTGTGCCACCAGGCTGCCTTAAACCTACTTTCTGCAAACCAAAGAATTGCCACACACACATTTTTGTTGTTATTGTTGTTGTTGTTTAAAATAACAAAACAATTTCTTGATTTAATAAGTCAAAAGAGAGTCTAAGTCACAAGAGCCACAAAGATCTCAAAAAAAAAAAAGGACAGACTAGGTCATCCTAGGGAGCTTAGGACTCAACACAATTCACACTTGCACTCCAAGACGTCCAGGGCTGTGTCAACAGCAATGTGTTCTTTTCTCGTTGCCTCTGGGTACAGATCCCAGAGCCTCTAAGCAACACTAAGAGGTTATGACTTAAATTTGCTCAGTGGTACGGATGACTAAAGCCTGAGGACCACACTGGAGCAATCCCTTAGTACGGCCCCAGACGACAACCTGTCACTGGGGCCATCTGCACACAAGGAGAGAGCTCTGCTTTTCAGCAGAGGTCGATTTCCACAAATCACTATTGGCTTCTCATAAAGTACCCCCCCCCATCTCTATCACCCATGGACCCTGGCACCATCCTGAGCATTGAAGAAATAACAATGGCAAGGGACTTGACGAATTTAATCACATCTATTCAATTGCTGTCATATGCCAGGTACTACTGAAGTCTTTATAGGAACCAACTCATTTACTCTCTTAATATATAAACTGTATAAACTATCACAGTTACCATTTAAATGAAGAAGCAAATGCTGAGTAGTTAACTTGTTCAACAGTATAGACCAGTCGGGTCTAAGAACTGATTTCCCACTCTCCGGAGGTGTCTGAATAGTAACATGTAACCTTAATATCACACCTTTAATCCCAGCACTCGGGAGGCAGAGTCAGGCGGATCTCTGTGAGTTCGAGGCCAGCCTGGTCTACAGAGAAAGAGCCAGGACAGGCACAAAAACTACACAGAGGAACCCTGTCTCAAAAAAACAAACAAACAAACAAACAAACAAAAAAAGATCCTGCTCTCGGCTATCAACCCCTACTTCCTCAGCTCACTCCTCGAATAATCTGACTGCATTAAGACATCACTGATCCCATAGCTTTTCATTTCCCTTCCTCTGCCCCTCACTGTGCCCTCACATGCTTTATTAGCCGTTACAGCATGCACTTGGAATCATCTTCAAGCCCCTTACACATCCTTCCCTCTACAATGGCTACCATGTGCGGACGCAGAGTTCACTGTGACCATGTCTCCCTTATGCAGACACCCAATGGTTACACACAACCGAAGGTTCAAACTTTCTGAATTAATTCCTTTTCTTGTCACCATGGCCAAATTCCTGAAAGAGTCAATTTAGGGGAGGAGAGGGTTAAGAGGCACGTGGATTTAAGCTATGCATGGTGGCGTATCCCTCTGCAGTGGTGGGAACATGAGGTGATGGCTTGATACGTCTCAGGTAAACAGGAAGCAAAGAGAGCTCAGGTCTGAACACTATGAGCTGTAACTCATAGTTACTCATAGTAACCCTCCAGCAACCCACCTCCTCCACCGAAGCCCTAGGCCCAAAACGTCCATTCAATATGAACTTCTCAGTGGACTAACCCTTCACTGAAGTTAATGCCTTCGTGATCTACTCACCTCTTAGTAATGTCATTAGATGGAGAGCAAGTCTTCAAACACATGGGCCTTTGGGGAAACACTTCATATCTAAACCAATCAGTGCATCACTTTAAATTCATTACTGCCTATAGTGTCAAAGAGAATCCTACTATATCTTATTCTATATAGACAACCCCTTGGCATTTTTTTATGGCATCCTCAAAACCCAACATCTCTTCTGCCTTCTGTCCTCTCAGGTGAAGACCTTGTTATTTCACTGAGAAACTAAAGCAATCAGAACGGTCTTGCTCCACCTACCCACCTGCTTGCATCTGTGCTGTGCTCTGTCCTCTCCTGTTCCCTTAAAGACACATCCACAAGCCACCTAAGCCTACGGTGACTTGGTTTGTAACAGACAAGTTTCCCTTTCTCCAAAAACCACTCCTGGCCATGCCTTTTCTACCGTCGTCACACTGGAAGGGGTGTGTGTGTGTGTGTGTGTGTGTGTGTGTGTGTGTGTGTGTGATGTGTGTATGTGGTTCTGTGTGTGGGTGATTGTGTATGTGTATGTGATTCTGGGGGGGTCAGTGTGTGTGTGTATGTGGTGTCTGTGGGGGGGTCAGAGTGAGTGTGAGTGTGTGTGTGTGTGTGTGCTATGTATATATGTGGTTCTGTGTGTGGGTGAGTGTGTGTGTATATGTGATTCTAGGGGGGTCAGTGTGTGTGTGTGTATGTGGTGTCTGTGGGGGGGTCAGTGTGTGTGTGTGTGTGCTATGTGTATATGTGGTTCTGTGTGTGGGTGAGTGTGTGTGTGTATGTGATTCTAGGGGGGGATCAGTGTGTGTGTGTGTATGTGGTGTCTGGGGGGGTCAGTGTGAGTGTGTGTGTGTGTGTGTGTGCTATGTGTGTATGTGGTTCTGTGTGTGGGTGAGTGTGGGGTGTGTGTGGGCTCAGTGTGAGTATGTATGAGTATGTGTATGTGTGTATGGTGTGGGAGGCCAGTGTGAGTGTGTATGTGAGTGTGTGGTATGTGTGAATGCACACATATACACATGCACACTTGTTGAGGGTTAAACTCAGGGTCTTGTACATGCTGGGCAAACATTCTACCACTGAATTACACACCCAGACCTTTGTTTTTGGAGCTGAGTCTCACTGTGAAGCTTAGGTTAGCACTGATCTTCTTATTCTCCTGCCTCAATGTCCCCGCCCCAAGATTACAGGCATGACCACCATGCCTAACCAAAATAAAAGGTTTCTCATATAAATATATATATATATATGCATATATATTTAAAAAAATCTTGAAAATTTCATGTTTGCAACATATCTTGTTCTTACGTACCCCTACTATTTCTTTCTAACTCCCCTAAGTCCTTTAGACTCTCCAACCTATCTCTCTTCACCTTTCCAACTTCATGCCCTATCATCACCACCATCACCATCATCACCATCATCACCATCACCACCATCATCACCACCATCACCACCATCATCACCACCATCAACACCACCATCACCACCATCATCATCATCACCACCATCACCACCACCATCACCATCACCATCACCACCACCATCACCACCACCATCACCATCACCATCACCACCACCATCATCACCACCACCACCATCATTCTCACCATCACCATCACCATTATCAATCTCGCTGAGTCCGACTAGTGCTGCCCAGACGTGGATAGTTGTGGAGCCATCCACTGGGGCATGCGCAATCCACCAGTAGACACATCCCCAAAGAAAAATGACTCTGCCTCCCTCCCAAGACATCACCTGCCAACAGCTCCTTCCCTGGGAATGGAGCCTCAGAGATGCCTCCCCCAGTAAACGGCTTGTCTCCTGGATCTGCCCATTTCATTCCCAGGCTTTAAACAAATATTGGGGGAGGGGGACACTTGTCCTATAGTCTGTCTCTCTCACCCCTCCTGAATCCACTTTAGTGTATGTTGAACATTTCCTGACCAAAATACTTCAGACCAGGAATGTTTCACATCTCAGACTGGGAGTGGGAAGGAAAACACTGGGAGACTCACAGAACGAGACCTAGGTCTAAACACAAAACTCATTCATTCACACAGCCTGAAGGTGATTACACACGTTTTAAATAACACTGCATACACTGAAGCATCAGAAAGCAAAGGGGTCACTATCTCAACCACTCACAGGGACAATCTGTCTTGTCCTCACTCTGAATCTATAGCTACCAATGGGCAACCACTTTCGTATCCTGAACGCACACGTCCTTGACAGTGAAAACAATGGCGTGCAGCAGGAAAGCAAGGTGTTTGTGTGTTTACTCTAGCTAGGCAGCAGAGAGCACCCCAGAATACTGTAGACACAGATTCCTTCCCCATCTACTCAAAACATTCAAACAGTCCTCTCTCTTGCTTCTCCTCCTTCCTCACTGGCCATACTATCCTTTTGCTGGTTGCTTCTTAGCTTCCCAGCCAAGAATCGCCAAAATGCCTGAGGCTAACACTTCCTGACCAGAACCCCTGTGCATTTATCTGTCAATGTTACATCTCCACTCAGATGCTTCTTAGAGTCTCAGATCCTAAGAGTCAAAAAAAAAAAAAAAAAGTTTCTATTTGAGCAAACACACGCACGCACGCATGCACGCACGCACGCACAAAAAGGTGCACACCATCTTCCCATCTCCACTATTGGAATAAGACTTTTTGACACTCTATTCATGATTCCTTTATCTTCTACCCATCTGCAAATCCTTTTGGCTTCTATGTTCTAAACAGAAACCAAATCTGAAGGTTTAGCCGCATTCTCAGGTCTGAGTGGCATCAAGCTTACCTGGATTCCTAAAAGAACTCCTTTCATGGCCCCCTGCCGCCCCACCACCAATCCTGGCCTTTGTAGTTAGGAAGAGGAACTGACAGGAAGCACCAGTCAGTGGGATCAGTTCACTCTTCAGGCCCCCTCCCTCCAGTGGTTCCCTTCTGACGGGCACTCAAGCCAAAGTCCAGACCCGATTCTGCCTCCCCTTCTCCTTTGAGTCTGGGGTAGAGCAGCAGGAAGCGCCTTACACAAGAGTATCATTGGAAGCCTGAGGTCCTGGAGGCTGTTACCAGAGCAAGGAGGAGAAAGCAAAGAGAAAGCCCTGGGAAGCAGGAAGAAAGGAACCTAATTATACATAGTCAGAGACTTAGCAATACTGTTGCCTCTGGCAACACACACAGAAAATTTTTTTTAAAGTATCTAATGAACTGTATGATCCAGATAGGGAGATTTCCAAGCCGACTGGAGAAAGTGCCAATGGCTTCACTTTGCTGCCTACAGTGAAATTCAAGGAGAGAGAGATAAGAAGAAAAAAAAAGTTGAAGGATAAAGGAAAGGCAGGCCTCACAGTTCAGAAATAAAAACTTTCTCATTCCCTGTCTTATCAGAAGGCAGCCAGTGCTACAACTAAGAAATGGCTTCCAGGCAAAGGCTGAATCCAGAAGCCGTCAAGAAAACAAGATGTAATTGTAAAATTCTTTATTAAGTCCTCAAGAAGATTTTATGAGGCTTCACAGACCCTTACAAAATGACAAAAGTTTCCTTGAAGAATCCTGAGGGCGTTGTTCCGCAACAGCCTTCCAGGGAATTCAATGAGTGGAACTTACTGCTGATATCAAAGCAATTTGTTCCTGTGCCTTTGTCTAGGAAAGCTGATTAAAAATCAATTTGTAGGAAATCTGCAAAGACACTTCTCGGTTTGTTTTATAATTATGCCAACCGAATGTGGTAAAACAAGCCTGTAATTCAAGCCAGCACCTGGGGAGACAGAGGAAGGAGGAAACCAAGTTCAAGGCCTGCCTAGACTTCACAGGGATAGTCTTCACTAGACCCCTGTCCCCAAGGATGAGCAGAAAAGCAAAGGAAGAGAGGGTCTGCTCATCTGGTCTCCCTCAGGCAAACAGGAGACTGCAAACATGTACTACTTGTTTACGGGACAGAAGGGAAATCCAGAGAACAGACCCACAGCCAAGACAGCTGGGCCAACCAATCCCAGGAACAACTCCCAGGGCTGTAAGACCAAGAAAGAGTTACATGTGCCCAGCTTGATTTCAAAATCCAAAATGCTGTACAGAACCCTGTAAGTGTACACAAATATTGTCTCTGAATTTTAAAAACAAAATGTAAAGAAGATTATAAATTAAAGACTGTATGGGCTACTGACAGCCTCCTTTCTCTCTTTTCTACTTTTTTTGTGGTTTTCTTTATTCTCCCCACCCTTTTTAAATAGAAGCGTCAAGCCATGCTTGGTGGATCACATCTGTAATCCCAGGACTTGAGAGGCTGAGGCAGGATTACCATAAGTTTGTAGTCAGCCCAGGCTACAGAGTAAGACTTTCCCTCTAGTAATAAAAACTATTATTATTATTATTATTATTATTATTATTATTATAAATAAAATAAGTAAATGGTAATTGTGAAGGTCTGAATAATAAATAAATGTGTAGTCTTGGACATCTGAATACTTGGTCCCCAGCTGGTGGCACTATTTGGGTAGGTTTTGGAAGTGTGGACTTGACACTAACACAGTATGTTCCAGGGGTGGGCTTTGGGAGTTTTAAGTCATTCTAATTTGTTCCCTGTTTTGTGCTTGGGGTTCCAGATGTGACCCGCCAGCCTGCTGCTCCAGCTGCTGTGACCGCACTTGCTACCACAGCAGCCTCTTCTCCCTGTGGACCCATAAGCCGAATAGACCCCGTCTTCTATGACCCGCCATGCTGTCTTATCACAGCCACAGAAGAAGAACTAAGATGTGCTGGTGCCACAACAATACCCACGCCATCATATTGTTGACCTAAGGCAAGGATTCACTTCTCTTCCTCATCCTCTAAAGACCGATCCAGATGGAGCTCCCGCACTGCCACTGGGCATGTCATATTTCCTTACATACTCAGGAGAAAATCTGAAGAAAAACGCCCAGAGTCTGACCTGATGAGACTTCAAGTCGGAGTCTTATATCATAATAAATGAGAATCTAAAGAAGCCATGGGAACAATACATAGGTTTTTTTTTTTTTTCCATTTAGGGGAAAATACAATTTTTGAATAAAGAATGAAATCTGATGTTTAAAAACATGTCTTTAAGAGCTGGAGAGATGGCTCAGAGGTTAAGACACTGGTTTTGAAGAGGACTGGGGTCAGTTCCTGGCACTCACATGGAGGCTCATAGCCACCTCTAACTCCTGCTTCAGGGGATCCAATGCCCTCGTCTGTTCTCCAAGGGCTCCAAGCACACACACACGTGCAGGCCAAACACTCAGACACATAAAATACATCTAAAAAAAGTCTTTAAAATGAATTAACATTATCATTAAGCGCTGTCTGGTTTCCTCTCATTTTTAAAATGGGGGTTGGCCTTCTCTTCAAATGAACAGAATACGTCAAAAGTCATAAACAACAATACAATTGTCATCATTCTTTCCCTCTGTTCTGGAGGCTGGGCCCTGAAACCTGGGTGCTGTTTTATGAGGAAGCCAAGTAACACTGTGGGGAAGCAAGCGGCTTTAAAAGCGCAGAGATTTAACAAGCATCGGCATTTAAGACGGGGTTTGTCTCAACTCTGTCCTAGCACCTCAAAGTTGATGCAGTTCAGTGAACCAAGTAACTGGTCACAAAGGAACCAGATCAAGCCCGGGATGGGCTGAGGAGTAATCCTGGCCTTGGGGCCCCTGCTCAGATCGACCCTCCATCGTTGTATCTAATGAGAGCCCTGAACTGCATGGTTAGAACAGGCACATGGCAGCCTCACTTTGTTCTCTCACAGTTAGACTCTCTCTGTAATTCCAGCCTCATGACCTAGTGTGGCTGGACTTGGAAGTCTAAAGGACATTTGAAATTTAGTATTCCCAAAACAAAACTACTAACTCCCTCCTCCCCCAAATCAGCCTGCCCATCAGACTGTATCCTTTCCTCCCTCATTTCACATGCCCAGAGCCTGCCCAATATACAGCCTACACAGGCTGCTGGGCATGCGCATGCATATGACATGACCACTTCAACATCACCCCTTCATTTCTTACCGCTACTTAGCTTCAGTGGCCTTTCAGTTCTGGGACACCTATTTGTCCCTTCTAGGGCCCGTGTACGGCTGTTCTCTGTCCACCACAGCCCTCCTGTGCTTATCATTCAACTCTGTTTGAATCGCAGATGACTCATCTGAGCAGCCAGCAGAAGACTCCCAGCCACTGTGAGGTGTCAACTTGGGAGCACTCAGCACCAATGGCCACTTGAACATCGACTACCTCTCCTGGAAATAAACTCTTTGGAACCAGGGAACCTGTCACTTCTGAGACACAGTAGCTGCCCAGGAAATATTTGCTGCTGATTGAACAGAGGTGAGAAACAGTAAGCACAGTCCCGGGCCAGAGGTACTGTGAGAGGATGTCTACAACACTTTAGAATTTTACGTAAGAAGCTTCCTAAGTAAATATCCCCGAGAGAATATCCTGACCCCCAAAAGAAACCTGAGCAGTATCTTGCAAGGAAAAACAACAAACAAACAAAAACAAAAAACTAAACTGTAAACCATCATCTCTAATTCACGAGGCAAATCTCAAACTTTGCATTCCATAACAATAGGAAAGTGTGTGTAACTCTCAGCTATCTGAGCAAGCAGGTGCCCAACCTTAAACAATTCCTTCAGAACTTTTGTCTGAAATAGATTCTATAGTGAATACATGAGTCGGCACTTAATGCCTGTAAATTAAAGCTGAAATAACATGGGAAATATCGCATAAAGCACGCAACAGTAGGCTTTGGTTGTCATACCCCAATCTACGAAGGTCAGGACGTTCACGGAGGCCATGGACAACAGAATCCTCTTATGATTCAGAACAAAGTTAAATCAAGGTTAATTTGTCAGATTTATGTCATAATTGTACATTTGAAAAAAAAGTCTCTCATGATAATCAAATGTGTAGGCCAAGTGTGGTGGTGTATATATTTAGACAAGCATTTCAAGTTAGAGGTCAGACTGGGCTAAACAAAAAGACTTCATATCATTAAAAGGGAAGGGAGGGAGGGAGGGATGGAGGGATGGAAGGAGGGAGGGAGAGAGGGTCTAGAATGATTAAATCTTAAATGACTACTTCCACATTAGCTGTCAATCAAACATCCAAAATTCTATCTTTATAGCTGACACTGATTTAACTAGGGAGAAGGCAGTCTAACTTAATAAAATGTTCACTGAAACAAAACTGGCAATATCCCTTTTATATAACTAATAAGGTATAAATTAAAGAAATTTCTCAGGTGTCTGTTTCATTGGTAGAAGAATGTTTACCATACTTCCATGCCTTGTTTATTTATATACATCATATACATACACACACACACACACACACACACACACACACACACACACACACACTTGAATGTTTCTGTACTTACTGATGTTTCAGTTAGTTCTGCTTTTCTTTGAACCTTTATTACTTTCAACTGTTTACTTTACTCTAGTGTGGGTTTAAAAAAATTTAAAGCACTGAGTGTCATTAATAAAGAACTTTCAAGAATTCAGTCCCTCCTTATCCCTAAACCTGGAAAACAACACAGCTAGGCTAGGCACAGGATAATCATACATGCCCTGCAGAAGACACACTGGCACCTACTGTGATCAACCATCTAGGAAAGGACAGCAAACAAAATAAACCAAGAACCAGGAAAAGAATGCAAGCCATGTCACAGAACAGTCTCTAGACCAAGCATGTCATAGAACAGACTCCAGATCAAACCATATCACAGAACAGAGTGTAGACCAAGCATGTCACAGAACAGACTCTAGACCAAGCCACATCACAGAACAGACTCTAGACCAAGCATGTCACAGAACAGACTCTAGACCAAGCATGTCACAGAACAGACTCTAGACCAAGCCACATCACAGAACAGACTCTAGACCAAGCATGTCACAGAACAGACTCTAGACCAAGCATGTCACAGAACAGACTCTAGACCAAGCCACATCACAGAACAGACTCTAGACCAAGCATGTCACAGAACAGACTCTAGACCAAGCATGTCACAGAACAGACTCTAGACCAAGCATGTCACAGAACAGACTCTAGACTAAGCATGTCACAGAACAGGTTCTAGACCAAACAAAGCCTTTCACACACAAAGTGCTGTCAACTCCATCACAGATGACAAAGAAACTCAAGATCAATCAGACCACCTCTGCTTGTCCCAGGAGCTGCAGGGAGGAATACATGAAGCCCACCAGGCAGCTCCGAGGGCGCCATTCAGCAGCTTTACCATAGCATCTCCAGGGGTCTTTCACACATCAGCTCCTGAACTCCTATGATGTACTGTAAAACTTCTCAGGAGAGAAAAAGGAACAGAACTATCAGGACTTAGTGACAGGTTAGCTATGAAGGAAAGGTGGTGAGGGGAGGGGAATGGATCCCCAAGACTCTCAGGAATGCATATATGACAACTTCTCAGGGCTGGAGAGATGACTGAACAGTTAAGAGGACATACTGCTCTTGTAGAGGACCTGAGTTCAGTTTGTAGCTCCCATGTCCACAGTTCAGAGCCATAACATCCATAGGTATCCACACTCACGTGCACCTACCCACACGTAGATATGCACAGACACATAACTAAAAATAAATGTAATTAAATAAATGTAAAATAAATCTTTAATAATCAATATTGTGCTACTTTAATTATATGGTAAAAATTACACTTGGGTTCAACAATTAGAGTTTTTTAATTCTCAGGAAATTAGCTTTAATTTTTCAATTTACATATATAGTATTTTCAGGGATAAATATATTTTATTAATAAAATGTAAGAGGGCCCACCATGGTAGCACATGACAGTAATCTCAGAACTCAGGAGGTAGAGACAGGAGGATCAGGCATTCAAGGACAGCCTCAGCTATATTAAATTGGGCTAGCCTTGCCTATCTCAATAAATAAACCTATACATATAGAAAAGAAAAATTTTTGGAGAAAGTGGGAGATAATACAAGTTTAAGGGCAGAATAATAGAGAAATGTTAGTAATAGAGAAAAATTCTGACTTATAGTAAATAACATGTTTTTGTATTCTTTTTAAAGGGAGAAGAAAAAGTACAATACAATTATTAAATATAAATTCATTGATCCTATTAAGAGTGATGTGATAGACTTTAAAATGTCAATATTTATGGTAAACCAAGATCTGCATCTACCAAAGTTATGATAAAATCTTATCTTCAACTTAAAATTATACACAGCTAAGTGTTTTTTTTTAAGTAGTTGAAAAATCATTGCCCTCAGAATTGTGAAAGAACAAAGATCTCAGGGAGAGCATGAGGCATGTTCAGTTTTGAAGGCCCGTGTGGTGCCAGGAGGCCGTCCAGGCAATGAATACGAAGGACTAACACATGAGCTCAACGCACAATTTAGCCACCAGCCGTGGCATTCATAGAGATGCCCGCCGTGGTCATCACCACCCTATGAAGCTGGTACTGCCCCCACACCACTATATAAATGGAGACAGCGAAGCAGACCTTAGGGAGAGTCACCAATACCACACAGCTCTGCTGGAGAACAGAGTGTAATTTAAAGCCAGACAGCCTCGACCTTCAATAGTCTTTGCACATGATAGCATCTCTCGAGATACCTGGGCCGGAGACACTAATTAGGGAAAGGGATCATCTGTCTTTAGACAATAATGTATCTATGGAGCAGATCACACTGCCTAGGAAGAACACGTATTTATCCTCGGGAAAATGAGAACGTTAGCATTACATAGCCCTGTGAGGATGTTCCTGTCATCCTCTTCAAGAGAAACTTAGCCTTCCTGCGGCTTTCTTTCCCAGACACCCCTCATCTGCAGGCATCACTCTCCCCGGCCACTACACTGTTTATATGCTGCTTCTCACAAAGTCAGAGGGATCCCCGAATAGATTTTCCTACTTCATCTTTGCCCTCTGGTCCCCTACCAGTACCAAAAGATGTCCCAGACAGGAAAGGCCGTGTGTAATAAGTGTGACAATCTTCTTTCTTTTTCAATGTTATCAGTCATTATAGGTATTTTCCAAAATAGACAGCAGGTGAAAGCTCACATACATTGCAAAATACAGCATCTGGATGTAAAGTGGAGCGTCATTACTCATGGCAGAGTGCAGAGTGGAGACTGCCTACTCATGCTCAGTGGACAAGATCATGCTCAACACTGGAATACCTGGAGGTAGCACGACATGCATGAGCCTCTGCAGCATTAGGACATGGGAAATCAAGGCTAAAAATCTGATGAGTGGCAACAGTTGGGGCTGAGGAGATAGTTCAGTGGTAGAGTGCTTGCCTGTCACATATATGACCCACATATAAAACACAGTACCAAAACCCAAACAAACAAGAAAGACAAACTCAATGTTAAATGGCCCAGGAAGAGTGACCATAAAGAACAATCAGCAGAAAGTCTGAGAGGAGAAAAACAAGGAATCTGTGCCGTCTGTCATTACAACAAAATAAGATTTTGAGAAAGAATGAGTCACTGTTGTCAATGCTGCAGAAAGCTGAGGTTCTTTGTAAGGCTAAGAACATCTCTGGCAGCTCCAGGGCAAAAGATGTTTAAAAAAAACAAATTAACTATGAGAAGTTAAGGAACACATGAGATCTCAGAAGTTGCTTCTAAATTAGAGATGCTTGGGCATAACCCAGCACTACCGGGAAAGGAAGAGCAGAGAAGGGAGGTGGAGTTACCACAGGAGACTCTCCCCTGTGGCAGGAGAGGGAAAGATGGAGTTTGGGAATGGAGTGACCCAGGAAGTTATTTCCACTTGTCTTTATTGTTTGAGTGAAGCCAAGGTTCAGTTCACTGAAAGAAGAGGAAACCCGGGTGTCACTCACTGTGAGCTGCATGCCTCATCTTTCCCTTCCTTAACTTCCGGAAGTCAGAGGACAGCAGGTCTAGAAGCATGATTCTCAGAGCCAGTTCTGATTCTGTGAGAAAAGTCCCAAGAATCTACGACCTCTGCCTCTAAAGGAGTCATCAGGAAAGGAGCCTCAGGCTGTTAACACTGAAACACAACACCGTTAAAACGGCCACCGTGAGAGCCAGGGTGGTGTGGGGTGTCACATTCATCCTGGCTAACACTTCAATGTCATCATAGGCATCTTCAAATTTTCCTGGGATATGTAAGAATCTAATATGTAAGAATCTAGACCTTGTTTTGTCTCTTTCCTTCCTACTTTATAAAAGACAATGACCACTGCTTTCTCTCAGTCTCGCCTCCACAGGAAAGGCCAATTATATGCTTAATGCCTCCTAATCTACAGAGATCGTTCATGAAAATCTGCTTTGGTCCCATGACACTCTAGAGAGTTCAGGGCAAAGGCACTTAATTTTCCAATTCCCGAGCAGGCACCCACTATGGCTTGGACATATTTAACTACCAGCCAAGTCCTCGGTGTGGCAGTATTTGGAGGTGACGTAGAACCTTTAATAGTGGTGAATAGCTAGATTAATGAAGGAGTTGCCCCCTGGGGGGGACGTGATGTATCTAGTTCTCCTGGGACCTTGGCTAGCTCTTTAGAGAAAGTCGTTATAAATGAGCAATCATGGCTTCTCCTTGGCTCTCTCACTTCTCCCGCCATTCGATCTCTCCCCTCTCATAGATGCACCCCTGTTATTTTATGCCATCCTCCACGAGACCCTCACCTCACCTCAGATGAACAAATGCCAACATCATGCCTTTGAACTTGCAAGCTTTTCTTGACTCATTACCCAGCTTCTGGTGTCTCATTATGGTAAAACAAAACAGACTAATACAGGTATTAAGAGTTAAATAAACTGGGCAGTGGTGGCGCACACCTTTAGTCCCAGCACTTAGGGAGGCAGAGGCAGGTGGATCTCTGAGAGAGTTAAATGAATTAAGAGACTTGACCATTTATTAGCAAGAGACATGGGATTGAAAGATACCTGTGACTCCCACAGCAGCTGTCCTTTTTCCCACATCATACTCCACTTATAACAGTCTCTGAAACCCTAAGAGGTGGCCTGGCTCCTTCTATCCTCTGGTTATCTTCAAATTCTTAATATTTAAAGTGAAGAAGGCTGTGCTACAATTCTAACACTGTGCCTATGACCCACAGATTTCACCATCCCTCTCCCACAGCAAGAACCCCACGCGCTTCTGAAGCGGCAACATTGCTCACACACACCAGGGACATGCATGCAGCTATAATCACAAAGGAGCCCTGCTCATCTGCCACAGAGGGATAAGATAGCACTACCCAGGGAGCTTAGCAGTGTTGCAGGCTTCTGCCTGAGGTGAAAAATCGACACTAGAAAGTCTTACATGTCTACTGAGCAAGCAAGAATGAAACTCTCCTCCCTATATCCATGAGAACTGGCTTCCTGCTGCTGTGACAAATTGCTATAGACTTGATGGCTTAAAACAACAGAAATGTATTATCTCCTAACTCTGGAGGCTCTAAGTCCAAAATGAATTTGACTAGGATAAAATAAAAATGCAGGCAGGCTGAACGCCTCCTGGGGGCGCTCTAGGGGAGCAGCCACTTCCTCACATCCTCCCCAGCCTCTGGAGGCCACCTGCATTCCCTGGCTCAAGGACCTCTTCTCGTAATGCACCACTCCAACCTCTGTTTCCATCGTTACGGCTCCTCCTCGACTGTCCAGCCTTCCTCCCTCACATCTGAGGACACCTGTAATTGAATCACCATCAAAGAAGATAAGGTCTACGTAATTTTAGCAAGGCAGCCAATCTTTCCAGACAAGGTCTGGCATCAATCAGGAAAGTGCATTTGTCTTTGTTATAAAAAAAATATTACCAATAAAATATGAATGCAATCTGAAGGACCTTCCAAAGCCTCCAGTTTACTTATTCTGCACAGATTTACAGTTGTACTCTAGCGGCCTCTGGTCTACATGGGGCAGAATTCAGTGAATCTCTGAACATGCCTGCACCCTTTGAAAATGTGCATTAATACTCACTTGCCTTGTAGAATGTAGTTATTTCTGTGAAGATCTACCCAACATGCCAATGTTTACCCCTATTTTGTGAAATTCTCCTGTGAAATAGAATAGACGGTGAAACTAGCCAAAACAAACAAACAAACAAAACAAAACCAAAAAGTCATCATGTTCCACCAGCAACAGCATCTCACATTTCCTGCTTCTTCTTACCCTAAGGAATTTCTAGGGCCATCTTCTGTAACAACTTCACCGCCAAATGACCACAGAGGGCCAGCAGACCCGAAAGGAAAGGAAGAATCTTCATTTCAACACAGCTGCGCAGGCTAAGAAAGAAATGGCCAGTCGGGGTATTTCCAAGATAAGCCTCTGAGCATTTTGCATAAGGTTTTTAGCTGAGGTTAAAATCTTTCTCAGACTAAATCAATAAATATCCTCTCATGCTTCAAAGTCACTTCCAGAGTCTTCCCAGTGTGGCAAGTGTCACAGAGACTCTACCCTCCGAGCAGACAGGACAACATCCGGGGCTAACCTGTGGACAGCTGATATCAGAAGGTAAAGGCAGACTGTCTCTCCCGCCCCCACTCCACCAGGCCGAAGAACGGAAACCTCCTCAGTTTCCTCCATCACAACCAGAGCCACTCTTAAAACTTGATAGGGGGCAGGAGACATGCGCCTTCTCTTTACACCTTTCCTTTCTTAAAAGGCAATAATGTCTGTCCCTTCCGGAGACTCTCTCCTCCCAACACAGTGAGGCGGAGAACAGCAGCACACATCGACAGCCCTCCTACAAGACGGCGGCACAGGTGAAGCCACATCAGCCATGTGCAAAAAGGCTGTCGTGCAAAGGAGGGTGAGCCAGCAATACGGCAGACTTCGTGGAAAGAAAAAAGTACAAGGAAATTATCCTGGGAAAACAAGAGCGAGGCGTCCAAAGCTGTTTTCGGTTCCAAAGAACCGAACCACCTAGAATCACACCCAGAAAGGCGAGCGAGCGAGCAAGAGACAGAGACAGACAGAGACAGAGAGAGAGAGAGAGAGAGAGAGATTTATAACAAGACAATGTTAACATGAAGTCATTATACTCACTGTCTGATGGCTTCTGTCACAGTATCGCAGCCCAAAATAATCTATCTCCACAAGGTTTATGTGACGGAAAACATGGTCAAGGACAACGGAACCTTTTGTTGACTTCTGCAAAATAATCCACAGATTGCTTTTTAACAAGGTGTCGTGTCTTTCTCCAGGGGACACAATCATATTCTCCTCTCTTACGAGCTGTCCTCACGGGAGCATTTGTATTAAACCACGCTACTCGCTCTAGGTTTTGCCTCAGTTACAAAGACAGATGTGCTATAAATTACAGTACATTAAAGAAATGGTCTTTGAAAAATCCCCTTAAACTTTAGGAGCATTAGTTAATATAAGACCCTTCTCTTATGGGATTACAAATTCTCTCCAGGATGAAATGCTTCTTTACTTCTAATTTTATGTGTACAGGTGTTTTTTTCTGAACGTTTGTTTGTGCATTGTATGTGTGCCCAGAGCCCACAGAAGCCAAAGAGAGGGCATCAGAGCTCCTATAACTAGAATTATAGACACTTGTAAGCCACCACGTTGAGTTCTGGGAATTGAACTTGGGTCCTCTGGAGGACCAGCCAATACTCTTAACCACTGTGCCATGTGTCCAGGCCCAAAATGCTTCTTTAAATAAAGATAACCCTCTATATAAATAGCATTCAATAAATTCATTAAAGCATCATGATAGTTAAAATTCCCACAATTCTTTCATTTGAGAAGAGATTTCCCACACACACCAGTATTCTTTTTTTAATTTCTCTGATTTAAAAATTGTTTTTCATTTTACA
Organism: Peromyscus maniculatus bairdii; assembly: GCF_049852395.1. Classification (NCBI taxonomy): domain Eukaryota; kingdom Metazoa; phylum Chordata; class Mammalia; order Rodentia; family Cricetidae; genus Peromyscus; species Peromyscus maniculatus. The sequence goes on from NC_134870.1 coordinate 23,806,987, forward strand.
TACCAACCCTTGTTCCCCATCCCTCCTCTTTTCCCCGCTCCCTCCACCTCCTCCATCCCACTCCCATCCCCTCCCCATAGGAGTAAGGCCTCCCTTGGGTAGTCAACACAGGCTGGCACACCAAGTTGGGGCCAGACCAAGCCCCTCCCCCCTGCATCATGGCTGAAATACACCAGTACTGTTAAAAGTATCTAGAATAGAAAATCCATAAAATTAAAATAATAGCCAAAGCTTTTATTTTTTCTCAACCTTCAAAGGCTAAATCCATAGATTAAAGCTGCTAAATATGTGTTGCAAACCCTCATGAGGACATTTTACATGATCTCTTACACATGAGCACAGCCAGAAAACATTCATCTGGGTTGTATTTTAAGTGCTGGCACCTATAGAAAGTCTACCCTGTCTTCCCCCGTCCCCAAAACACATGCACAGTATAAGTACGGCCCTTCCATAATTATCTGAAAATCCAAGAAGCATGTAGGCAGCACGCAGCATGCCGCCCTGGCCTTGACAATGATCTGTCAGGACAGCACAGGCGCACGGGAGTCAGAGCTTCCTTCCTTGGCCTCATCATGGGCAGGAATAATTGGGCAGTGAGAGAAATCCCCAGTTCACTCACTGCTTCCTGGGGCTTTTGTTCATCTGCAGCTTCTCCTGGACAATTACCACCAGCTGCATAATTATATCAGGTAAACTATACATACCACGGGGCTTCTAGAAAATAGATTATGATAAGAGTAATAAAATCACACACTTGGAAAAGATAGTCCTTCTTACAAATCCCCAAATCCCTAAATTACACTGGTTTAACTAAATCACTGCCTCCCTACCCCCAGGCTTCAGGGTCCACTAAACTGTTTACTTAAAGTCAAAAGCCCTTCCATGATGGACTTCACATTGCTGGGCCGCTTCTGCCTAATAACAATGGCCCATCCCATAAATGGCCCTTGGTGCTCGTGTCTCTATGTATTTCTCTGCAATCAACATCTGGAAATGAAATCACTCAATGAAAGAATATCATACTTAAAACTAGAGTGAGTACTGCCAAGAAGACCATTATAATTATATTAATATGTAATTAATTCATTCGGTGAAAATGCGTGCTCCCTCATCCTTGCCAAAACTTGGGTGGAGATTCGAGGTACTCGGCAAAGAGGAACCGTTTTTATTTATAGTTCCTTGACTATATTAAAAACTAGTCCTCCTCCTTGTACTCACCAGCCAACTACATTCGCCAGCACAGAGGCTAGCTAGTCCTTAACTCCACTATGAGCCGACCCTCTGAGGCTCTAAATACACACACAATTTTATCTAGTGAATTAACTTCTCACTCCATCTGGAAATTATTTTTTGTGCTTGGAATAAGGCCTAATTTTGTTTCAAGTGGATAAAAACTGTAACATGGTTTACTGAAAATCCATGATTTCTTTTAGGGTTTGAAGTACCTTCACCTAAGGTCCCAATTCTCTCCCAGAAATATTCAAGGAATAATACTTCTAATTTTAATGAATTTAATATACTTTTCTTTCTACACAAAATATTTTTTTCAAAATTGTTTTTTTTTTTGACAGTTCTTAGATATTTTTCTCTATGAGAAATTTAGAGGCACCTTGCAAACTTAACTTCAAAAATTTTAGCGGGCTGTGCGGTGGTGGCACACGCCTTTAATCCCAGCACTCGGGAGGCAGAGCCAGGCGGATCTCTGTGAGTTCGAGGCCAGCCTGGGCTACCAAGTGAGTTCCAGAAAAGGTGCAAAGCTACACAGAGAAACCCTGTCTCGAAACCCCCCCGCCCCCAAAAAAATAATAATAATAAAAAAAATAAAAATTTTAGTGGGCTGGACATGATGGAATATGCCTTTATTCCCATTACTTAGTAGATAGAGACAGGTGGATCTCTGTGAGTTCAAGGCTAGCCTAGTCCACAAAGCAAGTTCCAGGTCAGCCAGGGCTACATAAGAGACCACGCCTCAAATCCCAAATAAATTAATCATGTTAGGAATTTGGAATTAAATTGACAGACTAGAGGACTAGATAGTGGAGGTGACAGAGTATTTACTAGGTAAAACCAGTGTGGTTTTCTTTCACACACTTTGTACTGGCTAGTTTTATGTCAACTTGACACAAGCTAGAGTCATCTGAGAAGAAGGAACCTCAATTGAGAAAATGCTTCCATAAGATCTGGCTTTAGGCATGCCTATAACACATTTTCTTAAGTAGTGATGGATGAGGAAGGGGCCAGCCCATTGTTAGTAGGACTATCCCTGAGCTGGGTTCTGTAAAAAAAAAAAAAAAAAAAAAAAAAAAAAAAGCAAACTGAGCAAGCCTTGTGGAGCAAGCCAGCCGGTAAGCAACACTCCTGCTTCCAGGTTCCCGCCCCGTTTGAGCTCCTGTCCTGACTTCCTTCAACGATGGACTACCATGTGGAAACACAAGACAAATTAACCCATTCCTCCCCAACTCATTTTTGGTCATAGTGTTTATCATAACAATGGTGATATGAGCTAGGACATGCTTGTACACATAATCTTATAAAATTTTACCTCTGTTTTGTGGCAGGCAAAATTATAGAAATTCTCTTCCCAAGAAAAGATGTCCTGCATCACTCTGGAATCTCTCTACATCATGCCACCCCAGCCACTGTGTGTTAGGTAGTACAGAGACCATGAGACAAAGAAATTACTTACTGGTGAGTTGGTGTACCAGGATGCAGAGCAGTTACTCTCGCAGAAGAGAAAAGACCCATGCTTGAGGACTCAAGCGTCCTTGCTACTTGTGTAGGGTAAAAAGTTCAAGCTCACTTCCAAGTTTCAAAAACCCACCAACCCCTGAGCTCAAAAATCCCAGCAATCCCCCAAGCACAGGACTTGAAATCCCACCAATCCTCAGCCTGGAAATCTCCACCCTTGGAAAACTCCACCTCCAAGAAACCCCAGAGAAGCCCGTCTCCTGCTTAGTTCCTGGTTGCTTCTTGTCTGAGCAGAGACAGCCACCCTCTTGTGTCTTTCCCAGTACATCTCTTGTGTGAGGTTTGTTGTACGGTGTGACTTTGTGGTAGTCTTTGGCTCCCAACTGCCAGGACACCTTTCCCCTCAGAGCTGTGGCACCTGCACTGGGGAGGCCTTTCCTGTCAGAGCTGTAACACGACTTGAAAGATGGAGAAGACTGTCTGCGAAGGTGTGTGCTGATTGGATTTCAAATGATCATAGGACCACCTGGGCATGTCTGGGAGCGTGTGGTCAGAAGGGTTAAATTGAGGAGCAAAGACTCACACGTTCAGGATTTGGATCTCAAACTGAGTGAAGGGGAGAGAGTGAGCTGAGCATGAGCAGTCTTTCTCTCTCCCTCCCTCCCCCCTCTCCCCTCCCTCCCTGCCCCCTCTCCCCTCCCTCCCTCCCCCCCTCTCTCTGCTTCCCAAGGGTCTTCACTTACTTTCTGTTTCTGTGACTGTTGTGATTGCACACTGACCAAAAGCAACTTGGAGAGGTAAGGCTCTAACAGGCCTCCACGTTCTGATCACACTCCCTCACTGAGGGAAACCAAGGCAGGAACTAAAGCTGAGCTCACAGAGAAATGCTGCTTCCTGGTTTGCTCCATGCTTTCCTATTCACCCCACGACCTCCTGCCCAGGGACAGCACCAGCACAGTCGGCTGGGCCTTCCACACCCACCATCAACCAAGGAAGTGCCCCACAGACTTGCGCACAGGCCAATCTGATAGAGGCATCTCCTCAACTGTGGCTCCCTCTTCCCAGCGAGCTACAGCTTCTGTCAAGGTGACCAATCTTGACCAGCGCACTGACTAAGGCTGTGATGTGACCAACTGTCTCATGCATGCCTTTCCTGGAGAGAGGGGCTGTATCTCTTCTGAGACCTTCCCATTTCCAGTTGCCTTTCTGGGCATTTTTGTCACAATAACTAGAAAGGTAATATACTATGTAAGCACCCTCAGGGAGCTGAAGCAGCTGAGAGCTGACAGCCAGTAAGGAAAGAACCACCCCCTAATCACAAAACTGGGATTCTACCAACAGCCAAAAACAAACCGGGAGCAGAGTCTTCAGATAAGAGATTAGTACACAGGTCCTGTGGTTGGTGATGCTGGACTCTGACCAGTACACAGGTACCGTGGTTGGTGATGCTGGACTCTGACCAGTACATGGGTCCTGTGGTTGGTGATGCTGGACTCTGACCAGTACACAGATACTGTGGTTGGTGATGCTGGACTCTGACCAGTACACAGATACTGTGGTTGGTGATGCTGGACTCTGACCAGGACATGGGTCCTGTGGTTGGTGATTCTGGACTCTGACCAGTACATGGGTACTGTGGTTAGTGATGCTGGACTCTGACCAGTACACAGATACTGTGGTTGGTGATGCTGGACTCTGACCAGGACATGGGTACTGTGGCTAGTGATGCTGGACTCTGACCAGTACATGGGTACTGTGGTTAGTGATGCTGGACTCTGACCAGTACACAGATACTGTGGTTGGTGATGCTGGACTCTGATGAGTACACGGGTACCATGGTTGGTGATGCTGGACTCTGACCTACAGCACCAGGAGGCAGTGAGTGACTATGAACTCAAGCCACCACACGTAGCAATCCATTGTGCTGAAATAGAAAACTCGCACAGGCTTACTCTTAGGCCGTTTATAGTTCTATTGCTGTTATACTTTCTGATTGGTTATAGTTTGGTTTATATTGCTGAAGAGCAATTTATATGCTGACACTAGTTTTACTCCCGGCCATCTTCTTAAACTCTTATTAAACAAATATGTCTATGTTGTCTTTTGAGATCACCATATTTTCCACAAATAAGTAAAATGAATTCTGTTCTTAGGAGTGGTGATGCACACCTTTCTTCCCAGGCAGAGACAGAGCCAGTCTCTGAATTCAAGAACAGTCTGCTCTACATAGCGAGTTTCAGGCCAGCCACAGCTTCATAGTGAAATCCCGTCTCAAATTTGAAATAAAAGAATTCTTGTTCTTCCACGAAACACCTCTGACTACTCACTTCTCTTTTCTTACTGAGCTGACAAGGACCTCAGTTACTGGCTGCTGTGAGAACACAGAAGGATGCTCTGCATCCTTCTCTTCCTGGTCCATTGGCACTGCTTCTAAAATCTCACTACTAAATATAATGGATGCTACACAGCCTTGAAATATACTCTCTTTCAAGCAGAAGGTGTCTCAATCTGCTTTCTCTGTCTTTTGTTTTGCTTTTTGATTTTTAATTAAGAAGTGATAACTCCATCAAATTCTCCTTAGAAAGCAGAGATGGTTATTAATGACTTTTGTCTTTTCATCTATGAGTTGCATGTTCTTAATGAAGACATTCCCATTTTAGTTTTCTGTCCTGGATACATAATATGAACATCCTCCCTGTCTGGAGAGGTGTAGGGGTGTGTGTGTGTGTGTGTGTGTGTGTGTGTGTGTGTGTGTGTTAGTGGAGGGTAGAATCAGAACCCCCAGTGACTGAAGCCAAGTCACAGGTGCATGGCCTAGTGTTCAGCCAAGGACTTCGACCTCCAGATCAGTGATATAGACATAATAAGGACTTAGAGTTATTCCGTCAGAGGTGTCCCGCAGTAGAGGTATCTAGTTGTGGACCCAGATGCAACAAGAAGGGATGGTGATTGACTCCTAAGCCAGGCTTGCCGTTATTCCTGAGGTAGTCAGGAATGGCCAAACGGCACAGCACTTGCCTTCCTGTGCCCTATGGAAGCAGTGATACTTGGCCCAAGAGCCATGATAGTAAAACCCAAGTGAGAGTATAAAAAGTGTCATCATAAACACAACTTAATCTCGCAATATTAAGCATTTCCATAGGGTCTTTAAAGCTGATTATGGCCTATGTCACTATGAAAACAATTTATTGGAAAATTACCAAATATCTCGTAGGCTCCATAGACATCAACCTGATGGGAACCCAGGCTTTACTTGGTCTCATACAGACACAGCAACAAAGCCTGGACTATTTGATCCACCACCGCCTCCTGCCTATGATTCAGGCACCTTCTATTGTTTCCTGGTGCTTCTCAAGAATTACAAATAAATAATCTCTGACCAAGTGAAAAATCACATTCTCTTACCATCCCAAGGGCTATGGAATATGTCTAAACAACTTTCCTATCATTTCAAAATGTTTACAGCAAGCTGGAGTGTAAGGCTGATCTCCTATCCTTATCTCTCCTTTTCTTATATACAGGCACAGAGAACAGGATGAATAAACAGAGAGGGACAGCCACACCACTCCTAATATTCTATCCCCAAACAAGCCAACAAGAAGCAAAGCATGAACAAAAATGGAAAGAATTACACAGGAAATACTGGAGACTTTAAAAAAAAAATATGTAAGTCAAGCTTTCTCTGTGAACACTACTTTCATATCCCCACATCCACTAGAAATGTCAGGCACTCTTTCATACGTATAATCTACTTATAGAGCATAAAATGGCCTAACATGCTTAGTCATGAAGAGTGTCTGCAAAAGCAGACCGAGAAAACCGCCTCAGAGCTTGATGTGGTGGCTCGCGCCTGCAATCACAGCCCTCGGGAGCCTTACACAGGCAGATTGCCGCGAGTCTGAGGGCAGCCTGGGGTTCCAACTGAGACCCTGGCCCAAGAAGAGAGAGTTGGGGAGCCACCTCAACATGGAAATTATAAGAATTTCCTGCCTATGAGAAAGCCATCAGCTTTTAAAAACTATCATTCCCAAAGTACCAGAATACAGTCTACCCAGCCTCCAGGGACAGCTTTGCATTCACTGAGAATCTGGTTCTGAAAATATTTAGGACTATTTTCCTTCCTTCAGAGAAGGAAAATCCTCTACAGAGAAACCACAAGGAGAGAGAGCATCCAGTGTTAGGCAATGGATGCCATTCTGCCCTAAGAAAGGACATGATGACCCTTGACTCCATCTGCAGAACTCTAGGCAGAAAGGATGGGTCTAACACACCCTGAGAGCACAGCTAAGTCAGCCGCAGAGTCTTGGGTTTCATTCTCCTTTCTTACATAGTCCTAAGAAACCATCTTCCAGTAAGGAAATTAGAACGTAGGGGACTGGGACAGCAAGCCTGCCTAGTATCCTCCTCCTCCCTGCTCCCCCATGTCTGTCTCCCTCAGTCTCACATAGCCCAGGCTAGCCTTGAACTTGACCTGTTAGCTGAAAATGACTTTAAATCCTGATCCCCCACAGTTCCCTCCATCCCACCCACTGCTAGGAGTACAGGCCTGTGCTACCACACCCCAGATGTTTTATGTGTTCTGTGGCTCAAATCTAAGAAACAAGCACTCTACCAATTGTGCTTATGCCCCAGTTTCAAATTATTACTCTCTGGAAGATGGGGAAAAGTAAACTAATAGGCACCAGAGGAGAGGAAGACATGGAGTACAAAGAGCTGTCATGAGGGAAGCCCATCAAAACCCTAGAGACATTAAAAATAAAGGGTGACCAAAAAATCATCTTAAAGTGACCGCTGAAAGAAGACAAGGAGAGACCCAGCTTCATGTATTACCTGTGTAACATATCATTAAAAACCACAGGTACAGCAGTAGAGGAGAGGCTTTATCTTGTTTGGGTCCATGCCTATCCTGTTAGGCATCTGGCATCTGCTGCAGTGGATGTTGTAAAGAAATGTGTGGGGACAAGACGGGAACATGGCAGTAAGCTGTCACTTTATTCCCATTTACAATCACTTCAGGATGTCTGCATCTGATTTCTTCTTGAGTCCTTACAGCACCAGGCATACCAATCACAGGCCACGAGACTCCACTGCGTAGGCCGAGTTCCCCCAGACCTCAAGACGAGCAAGCCCGTCAGTCCTAAACCAGACGGCTACCTTCATTTGAAATTTAAGAAAAGTTTGAGTCTTCGCTTCTTTCCTAGCAAAGGAAAAGCCTGGATGTGATTGCAGTTAGCATCGCTGCAGTTTTCCTGTCTATGTCTAAGAGAAATCCAGAAGCCGCAGAAGATGTAATTACAACCACGGCACTTAGCAACATGCCTAAGGAGTTTTCTAAATAGATAAACAAAATTTTCTCTGTCATAATTGGCCTCCACTAGTGAGATTCTCACTACAGTGTTGAATAGGAATTCAACTATCAGAAAAGGGGTTCTTCCCACTTTAAGGGGTACCCCTTGTACCTGGCCTGATGGTCATGTTCCCTTCTCTGGAGGATGCTTCTGAGATCTCAGCTTGGTTATGACTTTCAACCCACCAAACCTGCGAAGTCTCTTGATTTTGCTTGTCTCTTAATCTTCTGGCCTTTACTAAGTTAATCTGTTACATCTCTTTTCTACTAATTCCACATTGACCTTTATCCAAAAAGCCAAGAAACAATAAATTTCAGATGGTTTGGAAGCAGGTGCTGGCTATTATATTCCACTTCCTTTGTGAATAATCTAATAATTTATAATCCTGGCAAGATACCTTAAAAACTCACTGAATGAATACTAAGAGCCAATAAAAAACTGAAAAACAAAAATATCATGAAAACATTGGACCCTTTCTCCCATATCTTATGAAGCTTCCATTTTTCCTGGCCAATCAGATTTAGGACAGTAAACAGGTAATGAGTGGATTCGCCATCCTACTACATCAGATGAGCAAAATCAATTCAGTTCACTTTTAATTAAAAATGTCCCCTTTGTTTCAGTGATATATAATTCCAAGGGACTCGATATATTCTAAATATAAAAAAAGAAATCAGTATCTTAAGCTTGAAATTCATAAAAATTAGAGGGTCTTGAAATTAAGTTACATATAATATGTAGAGCTGTATAATTTTTTGCATGCAATAAAACACCCCTGACAAGAAGAATTCTGTTTTCCATCATTAAGAAAACAGAAAAGACTGGGCATAAGACAGTTAAGCAAATAAGGAAAGCATCGTCCCTTTACTAACTCAGAAAAACCTTAGATGTTACAGAGCACTCGTTTGACTTTACAATGAGAGTGAAGAAGCAGCCTGTGGCATTTCTGGATCGTGAATTATATGCATAGGACTCGGCAAATAGACACAGACTGTTTCCATTCCAGTGACTTTCTGGAAACAACAGTTTCTAGAGACCCAGATAGAGTCTTTGAGAACAACTCCCAATGAGGACAAGCTGATTTGGAAATACCACCAGTGGGCCTTTTAACCAGAACAAAGGATCCTTCAAATGAGTAATAACACCTTTGCAGATTAACGTGACTTTACAAACCGGAAAGGCAGGTTTTGGCCAGCCACACAGAATGATAACTATTGCATTCAGCGAGACAGCTTGCTCCTTCGCAAAGGGAAAATGAGCCTTGCGAAGGACTTCACTGCTGGGCCTGTGAAAACCTACTCTGTCTTTGTTTACTATTTTGAACAAAAGGATTTCCATGAAAACATAAATCATACTAAGTATTGTAGCATACGTCCAGTAGGTACAGTAAGTAGGGACTTGGAGAAAGCACTTCTCAGGCATCAGTGGGAATCTCTTGTCAGGCAAGCAAGATAAGCAGCTCTTGATGGCTTCTAAGTAAGTGCAAGCCTCACTCTCATTTACCAAGAGAACCCTTTATCGTGGAAAAGAATACAGGTGTTTTTCAAGCTGCTATTTCTTTCATATACAATTTGTGTATCCTGATTTAAAAAAAAGTTAGAATGAACTTCTCTCAGTCTTTAAGATTTTAATTCATTATTGGTATACACCAACCTTAGCAGCATATAACAGCAATCGTTTGCTCATGGTTTAAACTTGACCAGAGCCCAAGACAGCTGGTGTTTGTTCAACTGTGTTGAAGAATCCAGTGTGACCTCACTCACACATTGACAAGTCACCTGAGGTGGGTGGGGTGGCAGGGCTGGCTCATCCTCTCCCTTCGCCTTATAAGTCTCTCCAGCAAGAGACTTCACTCTAAGGTAAGTCAGGGCTCAGAGAACACAGACCAAAGCTGGACAGCGTCAGTCTTGCTGTGCTGTTGATTCAAACAAGTCACAAGGTCAGCCCAGAAGGGAAAAGAGCCAAAATAGATTTCTCCTCTCGACAGACAGGAGCATTGGTATGGACCTAAGTTGAGTGGCTGAAGGAAGCAGAGGTCGCCATCTTTGTAGACAATGAACTTGATCTGTTTACTTCCCAAAGTGGTTCTGTGCTTTACAATGTTTTCCCCACCTAACTCATTCTTTCCTGCACATTTCAAACTACAATAAAGCAAAGAACAAACCAGAGTACATTATTCTAGCCCTCTATATTTAAGAAAGCATACTAAATGCTTTCATACACTTTCATCTTCACAACAGTTATGTGACATGAGCATTTTATTCCTATTTTACAAGAACTGGGAAGGGGTACCAGCAGCATGGTTACTGCCACATAGAAGGGAATCGGAGAGGATTTCTACCCAAATGTATCTGACTTAAAGCCCCAACTCATTCTGTGACACCGTCTACTCTCAAGGCATGGAGGGCATGAGGGACCTCCCATGGTCTGTGAAATCAACAGTACTCCAGTGTGGGTTACCCCTGCAACCCCAGCACTCTGGGGGCAGAGGCAGAAGTTCAGGGTCAGTTGGGTTACAGAGGAAGACCCTATCTCAAACAGATAAACAGAACAGCACTTATGATGTTATTAGTTAGTCATCATTCCACACTCCTTCTTTTAGAAGCATTGATATGGTTCCTGATGTCACCACAGATAACATCAAATGGAAGAGAATCCAGCCATCTACTATTAAGTCAGACAGTCAAGAATCTGTAAAATTACAAAGCGAACATTGGTGCACTTTGCAAAAAGAACCATGAAATTGTTTATGAAAGCAATTTTGTTGACATGAAAGTTTTATAATTGTGTGTACTGTTGTTATTACTGTTGTTTTGAAACGCAGTCCCACACAGCGTAGGCTGCCCATGACCTTGCTACATAGCAGAGGATGACCCTGAACTCCTGAGTTTCTGCTTCTACCTCCACGTGCTGAGATGACTGGCATATGTCACCATGTCCTGTTGCATGTGCTACTTAATGAGATAGTTTTGGGCTAGTATATGTGAAATGTCTTTTATTGTGACTTTTTCATACATATAAAATATTAAATACTAATACATTGTGTTTTGTTTGTATATGCTCCCTCAATGCCCTCTCCTTCCTCTCCCCCCATTAGTAGACCTCTTCCTCCTCAAAATAGTCCTCTACTCTTCCCATTTGTCTTCATCACACACACACACACACACATATATATACACACACACATACATACACATATATATACACACGCACACATACATACATACATACACACACACATATATATTCCATTACTCCCTCTTGAACTAGTTTAATTTCTCAGTTTTAATTTATAACAATAGTAAATATACATGGGTGATAATCTATATAAGCAAAAATCCTCGATAATTTTAAATAGTGTAGAAACTCCAAACTAAGTAGCTCCCCATTATACTGAAGACAAAATTATATTCTTGGTGATATATATCTATATACAACACATACATAATATATATGTGTGTGTTTTTTAATAGGAAATGTTCTTTATCCTTTCATTTCTGGAAAGCCTTCTGTCCCAGCCCTTCCTCGTTTTATACATAAGGAAACGGGACCCAAGGGTGAGCTGCACACAGGCCACACAGGGCAGCTGGCTGGCAGTCTAAGAACAGAATCAATGCAGTGTGATTGCCGCTGCACCAGCCATTTTCCTCCCGCATATCTGACTGGTCATGTGACGGCAGGCGCCTGTAAAATGTCACTAGTGAGATGAGACACAGAGGAACCGTGCCCGAGGCTGCTCAGAGGCTGGCCCACAGACAGCGCCACACTTTGCCAGTGGAAATCGGAACTACCACAGGAAGCTGCTTCCACGACCAGTTTAAGGCACAGCCCAGTTCCATCGAGTTTGCACTAAATAAATATTAGTGCCTGCAACACAGGTGAATTTTCATTCACAAAAATGTGTCGAATTCGTGAAGTCTGGGGTCTCAAAAATTAGTCTTTCTAAATTTGTTGTAGTGTCCTAGGTTGGATTTCAGAATAAGAACAGATATTGGAAGGGGGGTGGTGCTAAAATCTGGAAGTAAGCTGCAGTTTAGTTACTAAAATTGTTAATGTCCTTGTTAGGACAAATATAGTTTAACTCCAGGAGAGCAACATTGAGGGTGGGTGAGTGAACAGCATTCATTGACTTAATTTTGTTAACTCTTCTACAAACCTGATTTTATGGTGTCCCAAAAAGGGTTAGGAAGTTTTTTAATGATGAAAGTTTCTGAATGCTAAGAGATACAAAATGTTTCAAAAACCTTATGTTGCCTATTATACTCTTTACAGGTTGGAAACAACAATCAAAAGACAATGTCATAACATGGCCTTTCAAGTTGCTCTTTGTTTATCCGGGAAAGGATCTTTCTGTGACATGGGATCCTCCTGCCTCCCTGGGTGCTGAGATCACAGTTATGGGCTACACAACACACTCAGCCTTTACTTACTTATATTTTTTAAATGGGTTCTATTTACAATGAAATCTTCGAAAATTCACTGATAACCTTGCTTTAATTTTCTAAAACATCAAGATGCTTATTTCTCACAAGCCTTACAAAGCAGAAAAACATGCAATAAGCCACGAGTCTATAAAAATACATTCTCTTAAAATAGATATTTGAGGCCAGGCATGGTGGCTCACTCTTGTAATCCCAGCACCTAGAAGCCTGATGCTAGTGGATTGCCATGAGTTTGAGGCTATGTTGGGCTACACGGTAAATTCTGCACTAGCTAGGCCATAGCATGAGATCTATTAAAAAAAAAAAAAAAAAAAAAACACAGTAATTATATATGGTTATGTGAATGAACTCATTTGAATTTTAAAGACATTTCATAATCTTTCAATGCACTATCGTTAATACTAACAAAACATCCTACTGTTTTATTTTTATCTTTTTTCCCTTTTATTTAAAATAGATTATCTTCTCACATAATATATCCTGATTATTATGTGTCCTCTGCACCCGCTCCTTCCAGTTCCTCTGCATCTCCCCTCCCATCTGGATCTACTCCCTTTCTGTCTCTCATTAGAAAAGAACAGATTTATAAGAGATATTAATAAAGTAAAAATATAGTAAGATAAAATGAAAACTATCACATCTAAGTCGGACAGAAAAAAATCAACAGAAGGAAAAGAGCTCAAGAGAAGGCACAAGAATCATATTCCATATTTATATAGAAGGTTTAAGAAAAAGGTGTGAAGATCCACTCATCTTCTGTTCATAATTCTTTCAAGCTATAGTGGAATGCAGATTGCTGCAAACTTCTTGATTCTTGCCATCATGAGATGGAATCTGTCCTCCCCTTCTCTCTGGGCTAGCCTGTGACTATTCCTATATGAGTTCTCCACAAATGATGCTGCATCAGTTGCAGATGGCTGCCCCTCACTGCTGCTGCAGAGCCTGAAGCTATGGTAGAAGCAGTCCTACCTTGCTACTCAGCTAGAAAAATATGGAAGTGGGGCTCTTTCACAGGCACCTGACATATGGATGAAGACATCCGAGGCTGCAGACCGGAAGAGCACCGTCAAGGATGGCAGTCAGTGTTAGGTCTTGCTCACTGTCCCAGCTTACCAATCGTGAAAGGTAAGAGAATGAATGACTACTGTTCACCCACGTTGGGGGTTTGTTTACAACCATAGATCCTTAAACTACTGCACAACCCTTAGTGTTCTCTGCCTAATAGATATTCCATGAAGGACAGCCAGACCTCACACGAAACTAGCAACTCTTGGACCTTCCTTTTAATGTTTAACAAGTGAAAACCCATATTAGAGGAGAAAGCATTAAAAAAAACCATAACAAGCAGGAAGCATCAGATACACCCAAGCCCAAGAACACTACAACATAACACCACCCTGCCTCTTTCAAAGAGTACAGTCAGGAAGGGACCAAGCCGCTGAATTGAAGAGGCCTCAGAACACATGGATGGATGTGACAGACACCCCGAGGCTGTCCCATTCTGGTCCAAAGGACAAGACTAACAACTGGGGTCTGTGGGCTGGAGGCTGTTGTATCAAGTTTCCCGATGGATAGCTGTCTCATGGCTGGGGAGTAGGGGCCCTTGCTTGTGGACAGCACACAATACAACACCTAGAGGCGGTGTTTTCAACCCACCAATGTTTTAGCGTGGGAAAAAATCATGATAAAGCTTCTCTGGTGAAACGCTAACAATCATACCCAATGTGAAGGGTGCACAGAGTTCTTTGCATTTATTCCTTCGGCTCTTCTGGAAGACTCAAATTATGTCAATGAAGTTAAATAAAGTCTTCATCATTTCTTAATTGGCTCCTCAGAAGTCCCGGGCCTCCCTCACTCTGGCCAGCCTGCAACTTGCTCTCAGAAGTGCCATCTTCCGACCTCTGTCCAATCCCTAGTCCCTTTGTCCTTTCTTAAGGGGCCAGTGAGGAGGAAGACTGTGTGGGAAAAGAAGGCTGTGAACCCCCAACATGGATCATCTATATTCTACCCCACAACATAATACAAGATTCCACTGAAACTCTGGATATGTGGCACATTATAACTTCCCTGTTAACATTTATCACCCCAGAGTGACTGAAGAAAACATTTCATGAAAGTCATTTCAATAACTAGCTTTTCTACAAAAGGTCAATGCTTTAAAACCGCAGCAGCAGGGAAGAAAGGACTGCCATGCTTCCGGAGAGCCTGCTTCCCTCCTGGGGCATCTTCTTCCACAGCCTGAGCAGGCAGGTGAACCCACAAAAGAAGGAAGGGCCCCAGAGGCAGCGAGGCTTGAAGAGAGGGTTGTGCCTGGGGTCCCTGTGCATAGGCAATGCATGCCACTTTGGTAGCCTTTGTATTTAAGACAGGCCATCTATCCAGCACGCACAAGGTCCTGAATTCCATCTATAGAGTATCTATCCCCCAACACACACACACACACACACACACACACACACACACACACACACACACACCATAAACAGAAGTATCATTTCATTCAGTGGCCCACAAAGTGGTGGGAGGATTGCGGAGATCCCCATTCTGCCTCTTTCAGCAATCTGAGGCACCCCAGTACTTCACTCACCCAGTGAAGACATCTGAGGTGGCACCCACAGTGACTCTGAGGAGCTGAAGGGAAAAGGTCTCAAGGACTTCAGGTCACTGAGCCTCCAGGGTCTCTGCAGTCTTGCTTAGAAGCATGACAGCTACCTAGGAGACTCACAGCCACCAATCTACTCTTATATTATTAGGGTAACAGACAGTTCAAAAGGTTTGGGATCACAGGACAGACAGACTGACCAGAAGAACGGTAACCAACAAGAATGGGACACTCGCAGCTCCCGGGAGGAGGGCCAAAGGGCACTGGGTGTTCAGAAATTTATTGGAAGAGAAAAGCCCACAAGGAAAGGATTCCAAAAAGCTTTGTTCCCAGCCTCCACTTCTTCCCACCTTTCCTGTGGGAACACGGTGACTGAGTAATTTGTACAAGGATGCATTCTCCACGGCATTTCATCCTCTACAGCTCACTTCTGCAGATGAGTAGAAGAAAAGCAGAGGCATGCTCTCTGAGGACAAAAACCTGCAATTGCTTTACCACTTTGCTATAAATAGTGCTGCGCTACTATCTATATTATTGGCAAAATGCGCTCTCCTAAATTACACACAGCTCACCCTGTCCAGTGTTCAGCCACTTTTTAATCTATTTTTTATCACCATGTGCGTGAGTGTTGTGGGGGAAGCGTGTGCCACAGCGGGCATGTGGAGGTCAGAGAATGTGGACGTCTAAACCAACTTTGTGGAATTGCTTCTCTCCTTCTACCTTTATGTGGGTCCTAAGATCAACTCGGGGTACCAGGAACGGTGGTTTAAATGAGGAACATCCCCCGCGGACTCATGTATTTGAGCACCCGGACCCCAGCTTGTGCCGCTGTTAGGGGAGAACACAGAACCTTGAGGAGCAGAGCCTTCCTAGAGGAAACAGGTCACGGGGGTAGACTTTGAGGACGTAAAGCCTGTCCCAGTCTTCCCTCTCAGTTCCCTGTGTGATGAAATGTGGCCAGCCAGCTTCCTGCTCCAGCCCCAGGCTGCCATGCCTCCTCCATCACTATGGACTCTCCCCCAGGAACCACAGGCAAAACATTCTTCCATAAGTCTCTCTTTCAGTCGGGTAATTTTATCACAACGAAAGGTAACTAATACACCAGGCATGCGCAGAAAGCACCTCGCCCAACACACGCCATCTTGCTGGCTCTGTGGCTATTTAAATAATGTTTATAACATCTAACGTCTGTCAAGTCACTGATGGGGGGGATCCTTTCCACCCTGGCTCTACTACACCGCAACCCAAGGAAGACTTAGAGTGTATTTTTCACCCAGGGAAAATGGGCTTTGAAAATACAATAGAAGAACATCAGCAATAGAGTGTTCAAGCATGCTCAAGGCCCTGGGTTTGATCTTCAGATTCATAAGAAAGCAAAGATACAAAAGAAAAATAACACCACAGAAGATACTGAACTGCTACAGAGGTTCCAGCCCACATATGCGAAATGAGATGACTGAACTACATCACGGTTCTTCTCAGCTGTGGCCCGAAGAACGCTGTAGAACAAACAGCTTAGAAATCAGTTTCTCCCTCGGCCAACACCATCATCTCCTGGTCATTTGGTCAGGCTCTACCCCGCAAGCCAACTGGAAGGTATACCCAACCTTATACCCAAAAAAACTTCATCACAGGGCTATCAGGGGACTTCCTCGAGGCATGTGCAATCAACCCACAACTGTTGATGAAGCCCCCTACAACAGAGCCTCCCAGCTTCACGGAAAAGTAATAAGCCCTGTAGAGGACTGTGGGCCAAGCTGTAAAACAAAGTAAATTGAAGTGCTTCCTTTCATTTCAAATTTCTGAAAAGGCAGAGAAAGGAAAGAACACTAGCAGAACAACAGTTTTAAAATCTGCAACGTTCTTACACCGCCATCCTCTGCAGACAGGCTCTTGGTCCAGCATGGCCCTTTCGTTCACTGCTTCTTACTTCAGAACTTCTAGAAGGGCTGCAATGCGTGACAGCTCACGGTACCAAGGACCGCTGGGCTCTCCCGAACTCACTAGTCTCCTTTCCTTCCTCTCCCACTTCCTTTGCTCCTGTGCTTACATATCTATGCCACGTAAGCTCGACACTCCACCAAAACCCTGCAGAGACAAAGAGCCCTCACTGCATCACAGGCCAGCATTCACGCCATGACCCAGCGCAAGCGGCAACTGCACACCACACGGGCCTTCACATCAGTTAAGTCTCGCAACTGGATAGGACAAGGCAGCCACAGGCCTGTTCCCAAACAAGGAAAGCAAGGCTGAGGAAAGCGGGCTGCAGGACGTGGAGTGCCCCGGAACCAGAAGTGGGTCTGTGTAGAAGCAAGCTCGAGACTCCTAACCCCATTCCTTCCCAAATACGCCAAGACCCAGGAGAACTATGTTCCTCAGCAGAAAACTAGAGAAGGCATTGTTGAAGAAAACAAACTGAAAACGCTGCAGTCAAAGCCTTTAAAAACAAGAAGCACCTCATGTTCAAATCCATTAACTATACAATATCTTCTAGCACTACTTCTTACAGTATAATAATTTCAAACTTATCAACACTTGTGCAGCAAGACATTTGTTTCTCTTGTGATAAGAACTGCAACCCACAAATTTTAGCTCTAAATACAAATAACCTGGTGTACAGTAAACATTCAATAAATTACCCTGAATAATAGAGAACAGGCAGGAAGGCCAAGCAGGACCCTAGCTGGCAACGAGGCTGCCCAGGCAATCGAAAAAGGTTTGCATCACGTGATGTCTCCACTGTGAACTGACTTTGCCTCTAGTTCATCTCTTTTTTTGTCTATAAAATTCAGACAAGTTGCAGTCCTTTAAAAAAAGATGCTAAAAAGTATGGGAGAAGATGATCAGAAGATCTTGGCAGACTCTGACATTTTCAGAAACATAGTATTAGGAATAAAGGGTTATGTTTCTGAACAATAAAGGGTTGGATACCGTGTAACTGTTTTCCACTGGTTATACCAGAAACTATTTCTCAGCAAATAAAGCAATTGTGGATATTGTCATACAAGCACCGAAATGGATCTAACTTAAATATACCCTAGAGTCGATTCATAACCAGAGTGCAGACCAGAAACCATTTCTCCCCACTGCTCAGTGGCAGAGCCACTTGCTTTAAAATGCCATCCAGGACCCACCGAACAAGAGAGAAACCATGCCTGCTTGGTACTAGAGACCTACCCAAGTACCTAGAGCCAGTGAAGTTATGGGTCTTGGAGGAGACCCACAACCACTACTTTACAAACCAGCACGACCCTTAACTACTTCTAAATATTTGTCCTTAGCGCCACAGTAAGTGCAGTCTTCACCCCTCATCAAGGAAACTCTGCAACAGACAGCAGCCATTACAGAAAACCACAGCCAACCCAATGCAGAGCTGTGGAGCCCAGTCCCAATGGATACATGTCCACGTAACTACTGCACATAAGGCCCGGGAACTGAGGAAGTGGGGCAGAAAGACTGCTCAGAGCCAGGGGAACAGGATTCGCTGTGAGATTGGGTCTCCTAGTAATGTCAGAAGCTGCCCTCATGCAGTCTCACCAACATGGCTGCCTACACGTAAACAGGAGAAGGACAACAGAACACATGCTAGCATGGAGGGGAAGCACACGCGGCCTCAACCCTACACAAGGAACTGCAGGCAACTAAAGAACCCTGAGAGGGGAAAAACAGTCTTCGGGGAAGAGCACACCGAATGGTCAGCCCTGAAAACACGCGTATGAGTAACATCACACATTCACGTATTTAGGGATATATATGTATATACATATGCATATGTGTCTGTAACAACAATTAATGAAAAGAGAGAGACCATGGATTAGAAAGAGAGCAAGGAGAGACTATGGGATAGGTCTGGAGGAAGGAAAGGGAAGGGAGAAATGACGTAATTTTTAGAAAAGAAAATGTTCTACTAGAGAAGAAAGGATCGTGGGAGTCGTGGATGGGAATAACAGAGTACGATGGCATTTAGATAGGATCAAAGTGCGTTTCTGTATGTTCGTGTATGTCTGAGTGAAACACATCATTTTATAGTGATTGATGTAGGTAATAAAATGATTGACATGCAAAAAAATGTCATTCAGCTTAAACCTGTAAGCACCCAATGCTCAACTGAGAGGTTGTGAGGAAAGAAAATTTGTAACATTGCAATCTTATAATGCACTTACTTCTTTTATGTCTGAAATTTCTGAAGCTACTCATTAATCCTCAAATAGCCAAATACTTAATCAAACAGCTTAGCTCCCTGCAATGTTCAGTTAAAGGCTAATATGTTAGAAGAGAGTGCAAAGGCACTAAAAGATTTTAAAGTAGACATAATGAATCATTTTATAACGTGAATCACCAACTCCTAAATCACAGGTTTTGGACAGTCAGATTTTCCTGAGTTAGAAAAAGGATGATGCCAGTTCTGATTACTAATTACATTATTACAGGCCTTGCCTACTCATGCCTGGCTCAGCACTTAACTCACTGGGGGAACTGGAAATGCCACTGTTTTCTCTAACTCTGCATCCTCATCTTTAATGCCAGACAGCACCTAAGACCCAGTCACCATTTTGAACAATGAAGATGCTGAGGTCCACGGTTCCCACATCTGGTTCACTGCCTCCTGTCCTTTACAACGGAAACATCCTCGCTCTTCCTGATTCTATCTGTTCAGTGGCCTGGAACAGGATTCTCATCCCAGGAACTGTCCTGAAAATGAAATCTATGTCACTCTTGACAGGAAAAGGAGTGTGGACAGTTACGAGCAAACCTATCCCTCCATGAGGGAAGCACAGCACTCTAATCCTCCCCTCAGCTGAACACAAACGGTGAAGAGTGGTCCAGGGGGTTGCCTGCCTTACTGAATGAGAGGCAGGGTACCTGCCACCCTCACAGGTCTGTGCAAGGCTATGTGACCTTCAGCAAGTCGGCTGAATCACTTTCAAACTCTGTCCTGGTTCGAAAAAGGAATTAATAACCCCTGCCCAGCCCACATCACAGGCTGTCTTGGAAGATCAAATAAAACATACCTGGGAGCTCTCTTTAAAAATATAAAGCACCACACAGACAGTTCTGGTCTCATCCCTACCATTAAACGCCGGAGGCACACCATCACGCCTCTATTTCATGTTAAACAGGCTCTGCAGAACGGAGAGACGGCAGTGAGAGCACATCCTATTCATTCGCTAAAGTCATTTTTAAGGGAATAAAGGGGCTGAAGAAGCTTCCACGTGTTAAAAGTCAGGGGCGGGGAAACACAGCAATGTGCCCGGTGTTCCTGGAGCGTGTGTCCAACAGCAGGCTCTGTGCAAGTCCCTAACGCTACCAAGACTCCATGAGAACATGCAGTGCTCCAAGAGAACACTCTCTGCTCTGTAAACTTCTACATTATTTTGATCCTCTGATCTTGCGATCTTGTTTAAGTCAGTGGCCATGTTTAGGAAAGAAAAGTCACCTTTTCAGTACACTAAGGAACTCGTCTCACAAATCCTTAAACCAACACAGTAGAGACAATGACTGTGTCCCTCAAGCCCCAATTCCCTCTAAACGTCAAGTGAACTGGAAAAGGTCCTTGACCCTCTGTGTCTGCCTCTCTTACAGGATTTAAAATGGTTACAAGCCAAGAATCCAATCTAAATGGGTGTCCCGCCATCGCTCCATCCAAAGCTAGTGAAGAGATCTGTGGCTTACGGGATCCATGGTACTTAGCCACAGAGAGCAAACTAGAACCTTTACTCTGCTGCTTCTCCTCCTGTAAGCCATGCTTAAAGCTACAAAGAAGCCTTAAGTGTCGGCAATACCTAGCACACACCAGCTGCGTATCTAGGATCTCAAGCCAGGTCATCACTTGAACTACTGGTCTAGCCTGGGGACCACTCGGGACTCTGACTCCTCTTTGTGTCGGCCACTGTTCGTGCTATTTCAGAGTGCAAAAATATCTACCATGCGGTAATAACCTGTCAGCTCTGGTTTTTACAAGACCATGATAAGGCTCTGGGACTTGTTTGATAAAACTCTGGGCGTGTTTGACACTAATGCTCCTGCGTCATCTGCAGACTCCCCAAAAAGCCTTTCCTCCACTTCCTAACCAGAACACAACTTCCTTTCCCACCTCTCTTTCCCTCTTTCCCCTTGTAGGGAAAAGCTGGCTGATCGGTTATATTATATTATATTTCTGCCCTACTGATAGTGTTCAGTAACAGACATTATATTATAAAAAACAAACTACAGTTAGAATTTGCAAGTAGGGGAAAAAAAACAAAAAAATTTGCAAGTCAAAATAGGGCAGATGTGGTGGAGCTGTGTTTTCTTTTATAATATCTACACTATTTTCTGAGAAACACATTCTTGCGTTTATAACACTGTACTCTGTGGCTACTTGCAAATGGCAGAAGGCTTTCATCCTCTCCTATCTTAAGGCATCACAACCTACCATCAAGGGATCACCATCAAGACAAGGCAATGCTGGGCCATACCTGTAAGGCCAGCACTCAGGATGCTGAGGCTGGAGGATTGCCGGTTCCAGACGGCACAGTGAGAGACTCATCACACACAACACGCAGCGGAGGGGGAGAGAAATGGTGGGTATTTTTTTTTTTTTTTTTAAACATCCCTCATGGTTCTCAAGACTCCATCGAGTTGCCACTGCCTACAGAAGCAAGGACCACAGCAATCATTAGGGAGCCCACAGCTCCCGGACCACAGGACTATCTCCTTCCTCTGAGTTCAATGGAAACCCTCTCAAAAGGCTAACACCGCTCCCTGGAAAGGAGCCACCAGCTGAGAAGCTGCACCTGAGCAGGTTTCCTTTCTCAGCAAGACCCCTGATGCCTCCTGCTCTCCTTCTAGAAACTACATGGGGGCAGGGGGTGGGGAGAGGAATGTCAAGGACGGAGAAGGGGAGGCGGGGAGGAGGGGAGGCGGCAGAAACACGCATGTCGATGAGCAGTGACCCCACCAGCCAATTAAGGAGACACATCGCTGGTCTTCACGGAACGCTGCAGGCAGCTCACGATGGACAGATAATGGTTGTGACACCAAGCCCCAGGAGATGAGGTGCAGATGGATATGAAACAAACACGCGCAGTGACAGACAAGCGGAACCACGGGATGCTGTGGTTGCAACCCCTCGGCTCAGAAAGGCTCTGCTGGGAGGGAGAATGTGCTTTCTGAAACTGCCTGTCCTCCCTTCTCCTGCCCCGTTCTCTTCCACAGACACACTGAGTCAGTCAGTCAGTCAGTCTCTCTCTCTCTCTCTCTCTCTCTCTCTCTCTCTCTCTCACACACACACACACACACACACACACACACACACACGCTGACAGCAAAATCGTATCCCACTCTTCTAATACAGAGGTCACCAGCTCTTTCTGCATAAGTGCCTCCCTGGCAACCCAGCCGTCCGCAAGGCTTCTGATTAGCCAGGAGGAACAACATGTCCAACCACTCCGCCTTACCTTCCATTTTCCCCAGGGAGGAAGTAAAACTGCCTGCTCAGCACCCACCTCAGGTCAGCCATGGGTCTGCAGCGCAACCACAGCAGCGGGTCTAAGAAAACAAGACCACGGGTCTGGGTGTTTCTCAGATGTCCTACTGGGCACCGCCAAAGGTTAAACCCAGGAGAGAAGGCAGCTTTGGGAACTGCTTCACCAAACACTGGTCTAGACGAGTGTGAAACCTCACCTCCAAACTGTTTCCACTCCCACAAAGTCACTGTGCCGGAAAACAAAACAAAACCCAAACCAAACCACTATGGCAGCTAGAGAAGCCGAGGCTGCACAGTGACTGGACACAGAGGAGGTCCTGGCCCCAGGACGGCTCCTTAGCCGCTAACCAGGCCTGGAGAGTGAGCACAGGGGAGCAAGGGGAGAGACAGAGCACAAGGAACAAACCCAGCACATCTGCACCAGAGTCCACACCCACCCACTCCAAAGCCGCCAAGAGACTCGGCGCTCAGGGACCTCCTCGAACATCTCCTAAGAGAAGAATTCTTCTAGGACCTTTTAACAGGAAAAGAAAACCCAATGCAGAACTGAATGCAGAAAATATCACTTACTGCTTTCTTTAAAAAAGAAAAAGAAAAACCTTTCACCAAGTCTGGACAGTCAAGGGAAGGGGGACATGAGGAAGGAAGGCCTCCAGTGCAGAGCTTCTAGGCTTCCACCCCGTCAATCCAGGCCGGCATATACATTCTCCACACACTTCATCTGGCCCAGGTATGCCAGCCAGCCAGGTGGATCATTTTGACAAGATTCTGGACATAAATCTGTCTATGATTCCCCGTCCCCACTGCCACCTCCCTGTGTCGTCCCCCCCACCGCCGACCCCCCCCCCCAATGACTGAAACTGAGTTTGTTTTCAGTTTATTGGGAAGTCTGCATACAAAGGAGTGCGCGTTGTCACGTCCTATTCATACTTAACATAATTTCACTTTGTTCTTATTCATCCCCCTCCTCAACCAACATACTCCACCCCTCCTGCTGGTCCCCAGCTCCTCCCAAAGTCCTTTCTCCTGCTTTCATGTCACATGTATTCTATTACTCTCTCTTTTTTTCTCCCTCTTTTTTTCCTTCCTTTAGAATCTCTTCTTCCTTTCTCATGCCCCTCTATTTCCATTGTACACACACATGTACATGCACACACACACACACACACACACAAATATACACATGCACACTCACATGCACACACAGGCTCACATGAATACACACACGAATGCACACACACAATTCTAGAGTCTGCATTCGAGGTAAAGCAGGCTATGTTCATCTCTCCGAGTCGGGCTTATTCTACCGAACACACTGATCCTTGGTGCAACTGCCTCTGAATCTCGTCCCGTCTGATTTTGCTCCTCCCTCGACACCTCCACACAGAGGCCAGAGGATTTTAGCAACCAAGTTTGACTTTAACATTGTCTCGTTTAAAATTCTCTAGTAGAGTTTCGATATAATAAAAGCAAAAATCCAAATTCCTACACCTTGATCTCCAAGCTCCCTTTGCAACCTGGTCCTGACCCATCATGGCAGCCAGCCGGTGTTTCTCCCCTCACAGCCAGCGCCCAGCCACCGGGCAGCTGTGCACGGATCTTTCACACCTGCCATCCTGTCTGGGAACGGCACCTGGCCCGCTGTTTTAAGCCATCGGGGTGTGTTCTGTGATGGCCTGTGCTTCAGGAAAGCTTCCTAGAAGGCGAGTCTTGGCGAACAAGGAAGGCTTGGATAAGTGGGAAGAAATGAGAAGGTCCTCCAAGTAGGAGGGAGAGATGAGCAAGAGACAAAGCAGAGAACAGCCGGAGTTTAACTCGTGGTGGAATTGACGAATTAACCTGCAGTCAAAACTGCATGGACGTAGGGCAGTAGGACTTCCGCACCAGCCCAGTAAAGGAGAGTTCCAGTAGAATTCCCTCAACAAGAGCTCTGCACCAAGAAGTTAAGGACCAAACAAAGGGCATGGCTGTCTGTTACCTAGGGAACGGGGACTATGCTGGCTTAGACATTACTCACCAAAAGGCTACAAGGTGGGCGTTTTGGGTCAGGAGGGGTGTCGTCCCCAGTTTCCCTGGATGCTGCTTAGCAGGACCAGCAGCAATCTCCTTCACAATTTTCCAAGAATAAAGGCTGATTTGTCCATCCTTCCTGCTCCGGCTTCCCCTCTCACAATGCTCCACTGTGGCGGGATGCTCTTTACCCCACCATATCACTACAGTGGACATTAAACTGTCCCCAGGATGTCCCCAATGGCAGGACAGCACTTCTGGAAATCTGTGGCTAAACGGGGACCTGTGACCGGGTTTGCCACTAAGTTGAACCAAGGCATGATTAGAAAGCTAGTCAGGGGGAGAGACTGAAAGCTGATGAGCACAGTGTCCTAAGGCCTCATGCCTGGGCCACTGAGGAACCAGGACACGATTTCCCATGAATAATGGTCAGAATTTTTTTTTTAACTGAGATGCAGGAATGGTAAGTAGACAGCATTCTAGAAGTACATGCAATCAAGTCTGTATCTTTCCAAAATCAGCTTGTGGCCTCGCCAGGGCAAAATTTTCATTAGCAATTTCTTTTGTAGTCTGTTCACAAATCTTGCTCGTAAGACAGTGATAGCTCTGTGTGTGTGTGTGTGTGTGTGTGTGTGTGTGTGTGTGTGTGTGTGTGTGTGTGTGTGTAAAGGGTACTGAGAACTCAAACACAACAGCTAGCTCTCCATCTGGAAGCAAGGTGCATTGTTGACATTAATTATTTCCCTTCAGTGTTCGTCTGTGGAACCTGTCAGACAAAAATCCTGAGAGATGTAAAAGCACCTCATCACTAACACCGCTAATGCATGCATACAGACATTTTTGCCTATGTAAACAACACTGTATCATCTTTTCTCCTAGAATTTTACAGCTTTCTAAGGTGTGTGTGTGTGTGTGTGTGTGTGTGTGTGTGTGTGTGTGTGTGTAAATTTCTCTGAAACCTCACAATTTCATCCGCACAAAGTTCAAAGCCACTGATTCCAGTCACCTTTACCAGAATCTGGCTAGTATGCGTCCATCTGCCACAATAATCTATCTGCACCACATTCCCCGTGTCAGTCAATGTTTGTTGAGCAGCTATTATTTACCAGGTGTTAAGCCCTGTTGCAACTGAAACATGGAGTGAGCACTTAAAATTTGCAGGCATTATCTGAAGTGCTTCCTGAACAGAGCAGGCTGTGACTAGAGACCCCAGGAGGCTGGTGACATTCATCTCCTCCCACAGATAAGGAAAAGCAGGCTTGGAAAGGCAGTCATTGACCTAAGGTCACAAAGCCAATTCTTGAGAGAGTACTTCCTGTCACACTACAGACTAGGATCCCAGTATCAGTGAAGAATCCCTTGACCTCAAGTGTTAAAATATCTAAGATGTGAAAAGGCCATGTGAGCAAAGGGCCCCCGACTGCCCCACGTTGGGAGAGAAACGCCAGGAAGCAGCAGCCATGAAAATTAGAAGGAAGAGGTTCTTCTAACTGGAGTGACCAGGGCAGGTTTCTCCCAGGAGGACCGCAGAAGGCTTCCCCGAGAGAAGATAGAGAGCAGGTATTCATTGCCATAGACATGGTGAGATGAAGGAGAACTCGGGTAGACTAAAGGGACGGCAGCATCTCTCCCAAATACATGAACATACCATCTGTCTCCATCCACCAGCCCCAAGCCCTCCACCCTCCTCATGCCCCATCTCGGGACCTTCAGACACCATCTGTCACCTTTTCCAATGCACAGGCAGATCGTGTTCCTCTGCCCAAAAGTCTGCCCACGGCAGAAGAGTCAAAGCAAACTTGGCGGACCCCCGCTCCTCACACTCCTGAAGATCCCTTCCCATCCCTTCCCCTGCCATCCCAAGGAACCACAGGCATGGCTTCCCTGCTCAGCCCAGCCTCCTGGCCCTCCCAACTTCCCCCAGGCGGCTCCTTTTCTGCAAAGTTCTCCCTCCCTGCCTGCCTGCTTGTGAACTCTTATCTCTCACGGCCTGTTCCCGCTGCTATCTCTGTCCTGGCTCTCTCTATGCCTGAACAAGCCCAAGGCGGTCACGCTGGCCACGGCACCTGTGTTCTCACCCTGGGAAGGTGCTTCTGCTTTCCTCTGCCTTCTTCAGATCAGAGAGTCACCTTCTATCGGCAGTGAACAAAAGAAAGCACCCCTCCCCCCACCCCAGCCTTACTCACCCCCTCCCTCTGCCTTATTTTGCCATTGCGTTCACCAGGGATTTGACACACATGCTGACTGACTGCTTGTGTGTGGCCTGGGAAAGAAAGCACAATGCAGTGGCCACAGCTGGATTCCCACCTAAGCTCTTAGGGCAGGGAGTCCTCTGTTGTTTCCTCTGTTGTATCGTACATTGTCAGAGGCAGAGAGATGTGGCTGCAACCCAGACCTCACAGCCCACAGAGCCTGAAATACTCACTGCCTAACTCTCCCAGGGTAGGTTTGCCAACAGCTGCCACCCAGCATGGGTAAGGAAAAGTCGGGTGGATCCCGGGGTTCACAGCCCCCCAGCCTCACCTACTTAGTGAGGTCCAGGACCATGAGAGGCTCAGTCACAAAACAACAACAGACAAAAAAGTAGAATGGTACCCAAGAAGCAATCAATACTCAAGGTTGTCCCCCGGCCTCCACATACAAGTGGCCACAGGTGTGCACCCATAGAAACACACACACACACACACACACACACACACACACACACACACACACACACAAAGAATGAAGGAGCAATGGAGGAAGACTTCCCAGCAGGTACCCCCCGTGGGGATTTCTGGCTTTTGCCTAAGATAACTCTCTGACGGCCTTGTTTAGTAGAACCATGGCATTCACCTCCCGTTTCTGATCCAGGTGGTCTGGGATGGGGTGCCGGCACGGATGTTGGCAGGCTCCCTGGTGATGTGGACATGGCAGATAGAAAGGCCACACATTTCCCGTGGTCTCTGGCCTCACAGTGGCCACCAGTTTGAGACAGATGAAAGGAAGACATACATAGCCTTCACATTCATAATTAATTTAGTGAATCAATCACTATCGAATCCCCATATCCTACCTATAATCCACCGTATTCAGTTATAATATACTGATCTTACTATTTGAAATGGACACAAATGTAGCTTACCTACTTCCTAGTAATTCCCCAGGCAATAAATTTCAAATCCTATTGTGTACAGGAGTATGAGTGCACACATATGGACCCATGCTTGCACATGTATCTCTGGCACTGTCAGCCTAAAACTCTGTATTACTAACAGAGGCCATCAAGTGGACTTTCTAAATCATTTGATACTTTATTAACTGAAATAACACATAATAGGACTTCCCTCATACTGACTCAACCTCACAAATGAGCAGAGCAGGCAAAGCATTAAAAAAGCATTTCTGTTTATGGATAACATCTAATAATCCTGAAGGGAAATGATTTTACATGTTTATCCTTAACTATATGTGCTGAAAAATTAGACACCTTATATAGAGTGCTATATCTAAAAAAAAAAAAAGCAACAAACAAAAAAAACAAGAAAATTTTGCACAGTAATCCAAAATTGTGTAAATAAAAGTGAGATAATTTGTTCCAATGTCTGTATGTAAAGCTACTTCATTCAACAGAACTAGATCAAGACAATTCACAAAACAGGTGGCAATTAGAAACTAAATTCTGGCCAGGCTGTGGTGGCACACACCTTTAATCCTAGCATTTAGGAGGCAAAGGCAGGAGGATCTCTGTGAGTTCGAGGCCAGCCTGGTCTACAGAGCAAGTTCCATGAAAGGCGCAAAGGTACACAGAGAAACCCTGTCATGAAAATCAAAAACAAAAACAACAACAACAAAAGAAACAAACTAACTAAAACTAAATTCTGTAATGGAAGTACCTTGTTAGGAAATATCTAACCTAAAGACTACTTAAAATGTCACCTTCGAGAGAAGTTAATAAGTTACTATCCTCATGAAAGATTAGATACCGAGTAACAAGGAGACAATCGTGGACATGAACCATGCACCCAACCAGCTCAGCAGCCCCTTCTCCCTTCTCCCTGGAAACTCTTCAGTCTCCTCTTCTGCTTCCCACTGAGCTGTGGACGCAGAAAACACACCTTATCTTACACCATATCTAACGCTGCTGCTGCTAGGCGTTCACACAAACTGTGCTCGGCACAGTCCTCTGGAGGTTCAAATGACAGGCAGTCCCGAGGAGAGGCTGGGCCCAGGGCACCTTAACTCTCACAGTGCCAGGCACTTTCCAGGCCCTTTGTCTCGGTCACACCAACGTTCCCTGTGCCATCAGTAACAGTTTAACCCACTGCAGGCGAACACACCACTGATGCCAACATGTCTACCCTTCCTGTGCCTGGCAAGCAGACACAGCAGAGGAAGTGGCTGCCTGGGCTGAGGAAGCATGAAGGTCAGGTTTGAAGAGATGTATGTGAAGGGCCGGTAGCCACCAGGATCCAGCAGGAGAGCTTCTATGCCCCCACTCAGCAGATGAGCATACAAAGCAGGGCAAGTCCAAGGCCAGATACCTGGGTCTTGCAGCATGGCCGCAATCCTGGGACCCGCACCTGAAAGAGCAGGTTTCAGCAGTCCGTCCATCCGTCCGGGCAGCACAACGAAACCTCTCACAGCCCAGAGGTAAAGAACAGTCTAGAAAGGCACAAGACACTTTGTAGAGGATGAGTGTGCTCTAAGCAGGCTTTTGAGAAGATGTCTCTGATCCATGCGTGACTTTAAATAAAAAGCGTGGTACTCAGAGCGTGGCCTGCAGGAACACATTCCACTTGAAAGCGACTGCCATATAAACAAAGCATGACTTAAGAAGCCGGGAATAGGAGCTGACTACAGACAAGTATACTTTCCATCACATCTTTTACATTAAGGGTTCTCAAGTGCTTTGAAGAATTAATTGATTCTGTCCTCCCAACGGCCCTGGAAAAAACACTTGTTCAAATTTGGCTTCATAATTCAAACATGTCCAGGTCTCTAAGAGTCAGCCAAACATGAACTTTTCATTCAGTGTGTTGAGAGGAAACTGTGGAGATAAGGAGCACTGGGCTAAGAACTCAGACTGAGCAACAGTACCCACCACTGAGATCAGCTCCTAGAACCAAGTCATTTGGTTGATGCTGATGTAGTCTGTAATTGTGGGAATCTGTTATGCACCTGTGTCATTAAAAAAAAAGGAAAAAGAAAGAAAAAGAAAAAGAAATTGCTTTGTCTTAGTTTGGATTACCATTGCCATGATGAAACACCATGACCAAAAGCAAGCTGGGGTACATCATAGCCAATCACTGAAGGAAGTCAGGGCAGGAACTCAAACAGGGCAGAACCTGAAGGCAGAAGCTGATACAGAGGCCATGGAGGGGAACTACTTACTGCCTTGATCATCATGGCTTGCTCAGCCTGCTTTCTCCAGCCCAGGGATGACTCCACCCACAATGGGCTGAGCCCTCCCTCATCAACTGCTAATTAAGAAAATGCCTTACAGGCTTACCTACAGCTAGATGTATGGAGGCACCTCCCAATTGTGCCCCCCACACACACACTCAGACTTGAGCTTGTGTCAAACTGACATAAAACTGAAAACAAAAAGCATCACACTCTGAGTCTGGACTGTCATGTTTAAATCTCAACCCTGATACCAGCTGTGGCAGTTTGAATGAGAGCGGTCCCATCGGCTCAGATATTTGAATGCTTGACCTCTAGTTGGTGGAACTGTTTGGGAAGGTTTAGGGGGTGTGGCCTTGTTGGAGTGGGTTGAATCACTGGGGTGGTGGTGGGCTTTGAGATTTCAGACCAAGTCTCTCTTCTCTCCTCTCCTCCTTTATCTGTCTCTGTCTCTGTCTCTACCACCCCCACCCCCAGCCGTGGATCAGATGTAAAT
Source organism: Peromyscus maniculatus bairdii (assembly GCF_049852395.1). Taxonomy (NCBI): domain Eukaryota; kingdom Metazoa; phylum Chordata; class Mammalia; order Rodentia; family Cricetidae; genus Peromyscus; species Peromyscus maniculatus. Next base: position 23,837,426 of record NC_134870.1, read on the forward strand.
CTTAGCTCCTGTTGCAGTACCATGCCTGGCTGCTGCCATGCTGCCCGCCACAATGGCCCTGGACTAACCCTATGAAACGGTGAGCCCCAAGTTAAATGCTTTCCTTTTAAAAGTTTCCTTGGCCATGGTGTCTCTTCATAGCAACAGAACAGTAACTAAGACACCAGCTGTGTGATATTTGAGAAGTTACTTGACTAATCTAGAAGGTGAGAATCTTAACACATCTACATTATAGGGCCCTTGTGAGAAAGAAATGGGTTGATGCCTAGAAAATGCTTTAGAAAGTTCTGGGTACGCAGCAGAGACTCGGGGTTAGCTATGCTGCCCCTGTCATTACCCTTCACCACCATCACAGCTACTGTCTGCTATCAGCACTATCACACACACACACACACACACACACACACACACACACACACACGAATAGATGCATATACATACATATATATATAAACACATATATCACATATATGCCTTCCAGACATAGATAGATAGACAGACCGACAGATAAAATGCAGCTCCAGGCCAGGGTGTGACTCAGGTGGTAGAGTGCTTGCCTAGAATGCACAAGGACCTGGGTTCGATCCCCAGCACAGCATGTATCAGGCATGGTGGTGCACGGCTGTAATCTTTGTGCTCGGGATGTAGACACAGAAGTATCAGAAGCTCAAGGTCATCCTCAGATTCATAGCTGGAGGCCAGAGAGGTCTAAATGAAACCCTATTCTTAAAAAAACAAAGTGAACCGCCGGGCGGTGGTGGCACACGCCTTTAATCCCAGCACTTGGGAGGCAGAGCCAGGCGGATCTCTGTGAGTTCAAGGCCAGCCTGGGCTACCAAGTGAGTTCCAGGAAAGGTGCAAAGCTACACAAGAGAAACCCTGTCTCGGAAAGAAAAAAAGAAAAAAAAAAAAGTGAGTTCCTCAGTCTCACTAGCCACATTCTCTGCACACAATAGGTACATGCACCAAGTGCCTACAGAGACCCCTGCCCTCACAGAAAATTCCAGATTATGCTTAAGTGCTTATTGATGTTTATAGATGAAAAGATAATGACCAGAATCTACTTCAAAATAAAATAGGAAGGGTAGGAGCATAATGTTGTGAAATATTCTTTTAACTGGGCAAAGATGGGTTACATTTATTTATGCTGCGGAATATTACTTTAACTATGTGAAGGTATATTACTTTTGTTTCTGCTGCCTTTGTTAATGGTGCAAGGATGTGTTACATCTGTTTGTGCTGAATTCGTTTAATTATATAAAGATGTGTTGCTTTTCAATTTGCCTGTCTAAGGCACCTGACTAGTCTAATAAAAAGCTGAACAGCCAATAGCTAGGCAGGAGAGGGATGGAGGTGGGCTGGCTGGCAGAGAGAATAAATAGGAAGAATCTAGAGAGAGAAGGAGAGGAGAACAGGGACAGAGAGAGGAACTCATCAGCCCACCAGCCATGGAGACAGTAGGAAAGTAAGATTACAGAAAAAAGAAAAGTAAAAAAAAACCCTGAGGCAAAACATAGATAAAGAGAAACAGATTAAAATAAGAGCTAAGATAAGGCTGAGCTTTCATAACTAACAATAAGTCTCTGTGTCATGATTTGAGAGCTGATTGGTGGCCTAAAAGAAAGCCTGCTACAGGATAGAAACACAGTTTGAAGGGAAGCTGGTTCCATGAGACTATTCTGTCCAAAAGTCAGTTTTGAATCAACCTGGCTAGGGTATATTCCCAGTTACTTATCAAGAACCAACCTGGCTGTGTCTGTGAGGTTTTTACAGATGTGCTTTAAGTCTGTGCGCAGTTTTAGGGAAATCATTCTAGATTATCAGGATGAGTCTAATTCGTTCCATTGCAAGATCTAACCAGCAGATGAGGGATTCCCGGGGAAAGTTCCGCCCACGGACATCAGGACAGCCCCAGTCTGTCCTGCAGACTTCCGTCTTAAGTCTAAAAAGCTCAGGGGCCGAAGGCCCCAAATCAGAGTGGAGCACAGTGAGGGGGACCCAGGTACTCTGAAGAGAAGCCTGCATCACTACCACCCCCCTGCGCTAGCCACAAGTCACATGTGTTCCCGTCTCACCCCCTCCAACATCTTCAACTTTCCATTCGCTGCCCAATGTGCCTTGCTAGTTCCCAATCCCTGCACCTCCTCCAACAACAACCCCCAAAGGCCACGTACCACATACACCCTCTGTACTCTGAGACTAGCATCTGATGTTCTCTGCTGCACGTCCATTCACCTCTATCTTCCAAGGTGCCCTTCCACCAATCAACTGCCAACGTTCTGCTAAAGCCAGTATATATGACATACTTTTTCCTCCTTTATCCACGTCACTGCCTCCACCTGACCTGCCCATCCCCGCAGCCGCCGCCTTCGGCTCCACCAAGTGAAATCCCTGCACATCCCTCAAGCTTCCCCCAGCTCCCTCTCCAGGCATCTCCTTCACAAAACCTTCGAGAAAGCTCCCTCCACGTGCAGGTACCACATGGCGCCTGTGCTAGAATTAAAACAAAGCACAACAGAACTTTTTCCCAGCAGCTTGCAAACGCAAGGGCCATGGATTTCGTGTTCTAATGCTCTCAGCACCTCCAAGAACACTGTCCTCATAAATTTCCAAGTCAAGTAATCATTCTGAGAACTGGTCAATAAGAATATAACCTAAGCAGAAAGCTGTCCTGTTGGAAACTAGGTGTGTCTGTAGATATGGCTCTGAATGGTTCTCAGCTGACCACAAAAGCGGGAGCCACTGAGAAGCCCTAAGTGCCTGCCACTCAAGCAAGGACAGCAGGGTACCGGCCAGAGACACAGCTGCGGGGTGCAGGTCAGAGCACATCTACAAAGAAACTGTGGTGGGGGACATGACAATGGTACTGGGGAAGCATCTCAAAGTTTTGTGGGGGGAGAAAAAAGGAAAAAATTCCAAGAATCCCACTTGGGCATCCCGGATTCCATCTGTCTGTTCAGAACAGCAGATGGGCAAATCAGGGCTGTGTGTTTCAGGGTGTTTCTCAGCAAGCCATTATCCCTATCCCCCCACGGAACCTCGAGAGAGCCTCATCCCACTCAGCACTGTTCACAACCACACGACAACATGATGCTGGGATGCCGGACCAAGACGGGTGTCAACACCTCACGAATCACACAGTGCGGTGTGACAACCACGTGAGACACAGAGTACAGGTTCTGGGCAGTAACTGCAGAACAAACACGCTCTCTGACACTGAGACACAATTCTGTGGACCCAACAGTGAAGATGGTTTCAGGAGAGCGCAGTGACAAACAACTTTGTCACCACAGAGACATCTAGTGTGAGGTCAGTGACGCCACAGTAGGTGTGACAGACAGAAGAGAATTCAAAACTGTAAAAATTGGCCAAAGGAGCCGTTCCCAGTAGGGCAAAGCCTGTAGTCCCAGCTACTGAAAAGTCTGAGGCAGGAGGACCACAATTTCAGGGGCAAGCTGGCTATACACAGTGAGTTCAAGTCCAGTCTGGGCAACTTAGTGAGCCCGTCTCAAAACAAGTGAAAAGAACTCTGGAGACACAGCTGGGTGTATAGCATTTCCCTCAAATACATGATGCTCTTGAGTTCTAATCCAGCAACACACACTCACACACACAAACACACACACACAAACACACACTCACACACACACACACACACACAAAGAGAGAAGTGCTGTGGGATGGTCTGTATGTCAAATTGCTCTGATTGGTCAATAAATAAAACACTGATTGGCCAGTGGCCAGGCAGGAAGTAGGTGGGACAAGGAGAGAGGAGAATTCTGGGAAGCGGAAGGCTAAAGCAGAGAGACACTGCCAGCTGCCACCATGACCAGCAGCATGTGAAGACACCGGTAAGCCACCAGCCATGTGGCAAGGTATAGATTTATGGAAATGGATTAATTTAAGCTATAAGAACAGATAGCAAGAAGCCTGCCACGGCCATACAGTTTGTAAGCAATATAAGTCTCTGTGTTTACTTGACTGGGTCTGAGCGGCTGTGGGACTGGCGGGTGAGAGAGATTTGTCCTGACTGTGGGGTAGGCAGGAAAACTCTAGCTACAGAGAAGAGTGGGGTAAGAACATCATTTTAAAGGGGTGCAGAGTCAAGAAAACACATCTACGTATCTTTAGGACAGGAGAGGCTTGAGCCGAATCCTAGTGCAGGAAGAGGAGGTTCGGTTCGGATAGCCAGCTGGAGAAGAGACCGTGGAAAGGAGCGACGGGATACGGTTGTAGGGGACAGAGGAGTATATGTACCATTTCTTCTAGGTCACTTCCCGAGGCTGAGCAGGGTTGACCAATCAGGAAGTAAAAGGTCTGTAACAGCTGTTTGGACAGGGGGTGGGAGTGTGGAAAAAGCTGCATAAGAAGTAACAGAACTGGGCTGGAGAGATGGCTCAGAGGTTAAGAGCACTGGCTGTTCTTCCAGAGGACCTGAGTTCAATTCCCAGCAACCACATGGTGGCTCACAACCATCTGTAATGAGATCTGGCACCCTCTTCTGTATACATAATAAATAAATAAATCTTTTTTAAAAGAAGAAGAAGAAGAAGAAGAAGAAGAAGAAGAAGAAGAAGAAGAAGAAGAAGAAGAAGAAGAAGAAGAGAGGAGGAGGAGGAGGAGGAGGAGGAGGAGGAGGAAGAAGAAGAAGAAGTAGTAGTAGTAGTAGTAGTAGTAACAGAACAACCGCTGCATGGACTTGAAAAGCTCTGCTGACATTCGTGATAAGACAGTTTTCCAGTTTTCTCTAACAGAAATGAGACAAGCAGCAGGGAATACAGCTGGCTTCCTACACAGCATGAAGGATGCCAACTGTGAATGTCACCAGGAAAAAGGAAAATGGAAAGCCCTGGAGATGTCCAGAACACAATATGTTTGTGTCCCATTAACTGCAAAAGAGAAAGCCTGGAAGAAACGATGGGGAAATGGTCAGGTAGAGAGAGATGGACAACATCTGGAAGCTTACAGAGGACAGGATGGCAGATTCTAGTGAAAGATTGATAAGTCAAAAGACTTTCTAGGATTGACAGGTTCCAGAGGATGAAGAGGCCTGAAGTATAGCCATGTCAGTGGGTGGTGCCGACCCTGGACTGGAGGTCCCAGTTATAAGAAAGCAGGCTGAGCAAGCCATAGACAGCAAGCCAGTAAGCAGCACTCATCCATGACCTCTGCATCAGTTCCTGCCTCCAGGACCCTGCCCTGTTTGAGTTCCTGTCCCGACTTCCTTCAGTGATGAACTGATAGGCACCTGTAAGCCAAATAAACCCCTTCCTCTCCAGCTTTGCTTTTGGTCATGGGGTTCCGTGGCAGCAACAGCAACCCTAAGGAAACAATAGCCCAAGTTGAACTTAACTTACTAGATGAATAGGCTGGCCTCAAACTCATGCAATCCTCCAGCCTCAGCCTCCCAGATTCTGGGGTTACGGGGATCCACTCTGATGTGTGACTAATATATACTTTACGACTGATGAATTGTGACATTCATACTGACTTAGTTAACGTTGGGATCTTTGCAAACCATATGCTAAGACACTACTAGCAAACTTTTGTTTCTATTTGTAGCTACTTTTTTTGAGTCTCAGAAAACATTGATACATTAACAACAGAAAATTAGCTTCAAGTGAGAAAAAAATATTGTTAGCTGTGGATCTGGAAACCACTTTTTAAATTTTTATTTAAGAACAGTTACAAAACAGTGAAAAGGAAAAGGTGAAGGATTCTCAAAGGGTAGAGGACTGGAGACTAGGCCACCAGGGAATGCCCGCCATCACAAGCTTGTTTCATTTTTCCAGAAATTTCACATAAGCACACAAACTTCTGTAAAATCTCACTTGCCACTGACAGCAAAGCTCGTTTATCAACTTACAAGTAAAAACAGGTAATAAAGTAATTTCACTTACTCAGAATTAGTAAGATACGAGGATACGAGAAACTGAAAATTATTTCAAAGATAGTTCCTACATAACCAAGATGCTTGAAATCAATGAGATGTGCATAGATCAAGTGTTTCAGATGATCTCATTATGCTCAAGTTTTTCCTAAATAAGAAAGTCTGGAATATTTCTTAGCATACAAAGAGATGAGTTTTCCTCTGTTTCCAGACATTAATCATAATTTGGTTTTATTTGTCCCTCCCTGCACTGCCCCCTCTCCATCCTCCCCAGAAGTCCTCACCCCCACTGTTCTCATGTTGTGTGCTCCATCACCCTCTCCCTGCCCCACTCAAAATACCTTCCTCCATCTCATTGACTCCTTTCTACTTCCTTGACCCCCACATACACACACAGTCAACTTCTGCCAATGAGAGAAAACACACAGTATGTGCCCTTCCGAATCTGTGTGGTGATTTGAAAGAAAATGGACCCCAAAGGGATTAGGAGGTGTGAATTTGTTGGAGTAGGTGTGGCCTTGGAGGAGGAAGTGTGTCACTGTGGGTGTGGGCTTTGAGGGTTCCTTTGCTCAAGCTACACCCAGTGAGACAGACCACTTCCTGTTGCCAACAGGATCGAGATGTAGCTCCTCCTCCACTCTCGGCTCCTTCCCCAGCACCATGTCTGACTACACTCCACCATGTCCCGCCATGATGAGAATGGACTAAACCTCTGAAACTGTAAGCCACCCAGTTATTTTCATTTATAAGAGTTGCCATGGTCATGGTGCCTCTTCACAGCAATAGAAACCCTAACTAAGACAGTCTGGCTGATTTCTGCTTAACATCATAATCTCCGTTTCGTTCCATCTATCTTCCCACAAAGGTCACAGTTTTTTCCTTATAGCTAAAAAATTCCATTGTGTGTATGTACCACATTTTACTGATCCATTCGTTTGTTGACAGCACTCTAGGCCAGTTCCGTGTCTTAGCTACTGTGAGCAGTACTGCAAACATGGACATACAGGTCTCTATGTGGTGTGTTAAGAACCCCTTCGGCATGTACCCAGGAGAAGTATAGCTGGGTCGTACAGCAGTTCTAGTCTCAGGTTTTGGCTGTATTAGATGGCGCTCCCCGAAGAGTACAAGAGAAGTCACTTTACCTTCATATCCTTGTTAGAATTTTTTGTTTGTTTTCTGATGACAGCCACTCCGACTTGGGTGAAATGGACTCTCATAGCAGCTCTAATTGTCTCGGCAGCTAAGGGTGTTGAATACCTCTTCAAATATTTACTAGTCATTTATATTTCTTATGCGAGCTATATATTTAGCTGACTGGCCTATTAACTGAATAATATTTTAATGTTTACAATTCTTTATATACTTGAGATATTAATCTCCAGTCAGGTGTAGAATTAGCAAAGTTTTTTTTTTCCCCCATTCTGTAGGCTATCTCTTCAGTATGGCGACTGTTTTCTTTACAATACATAATCTTTTTAACTTCACAGAATTCCATGTACCAACTCCAGGAATTATTTCCTGTGTTCCTGGAGTCCCTTTCAAAAGGTACAGAAAGTCTTGACTCTTTTCTACTGTGCAGGTTCTAAGGTTCAGATCTTCTGTAGGATCCTTTGTCCATTCTGAGTTGTGCAAGGTCAAAAGTAGGGGTCTAGTTTCATTGTTCACAGGTGGAAATCCAGTTTTCCCAGGACCATTTGTTAAAGAGGCTGTCTTTTTTTCCAGCGTATGCTTTTGACACCTCTCTTGACCATCGGGGTGGCTGGGGCCGGTGAAATGGCTCCTCGGTTAAAGGCGCTCACCAACAAGCCTGACAACCTGGTGAAGGAGAGAACGGACCCTGCCAAGCTGTCCTCTGACCACATCACATAGGTGCACACATACACCCTGAACAAAGAAATAAATACAATTCTAAATGGTTTGAAGAAAACTTAGGTGGCTATAGCTGTGTGAGTCTATTTCCAGGTCATCCCTTCTATTCCACTGGTCTATATGGTCCACAGCTCTGCTCTGTGCTGGTATCCAGGTCATCCCTTCCATTCCATTGGTCTATATGGTCCACAGTTCTGCTCTGTGCTGGTATCCAGGTCATCCCTTCCATTCCATTGGTCCACAGCTCTGTTCTGTGCTGGTATCCAGGTCATCCCTTCCATTCCATTGGTCCACAGCTCTGTTCTGTGCTGGTATCATGCAATTTGTGTCACTATGGTACCCAAGTGGAACTTACGTGTTCATAGTATGCTCAAAATTTTACCTAAATAATAAAGTCTGAAATTTCTTGAAAGTCAGTCTCCAAGGAGGAAAAGAATCCCTACACCCTCCTTTCCACGGGTACGCTTCACACTTCAGGATGATGTTTCACAAGCTTCTGGAGTGCTAACTGTGTTTATGGATCAGCACAGGCTGAATTTCACAGCCCAAACAACTTCCAACGCAATGCAGTTCATTCCTAGTTCCTCATTAAAGAGACAGGGTCAAAAGTATCAGGGAACGTGTGAAACAAGAATACTCTTCCAATCTCTGCTGACACAATGATAGCCTCTGTGGACCTGCAACTCACAAAAGGACACCAGCCATGGAGAATGCTGGCCTCCACCTGTTCGACCTCATGGATGCTCTTCTTAGCCCTATTCTGAGAGATCTTAGGCTGGAAATGAATGTGTTAACAAACACACATTCCATTTGTCTTGATTCCCCCAGAGAACAACACTCACCTCTCTACTATTGAAAAGGCACAGTTCCTCTACATCTAGGGCCATAAAATGCCACTGTTCACCAAAAGAAAGGTGACTGTGGCTGATGACTCATGAAGTTGGCCTCTTTTGCTTCACCGTAAGTCTGAAGAGTTCACAGTCCCACCTGTGGTCAGTTTTCAGGCTGCATGGTGACTGTGCTATTGGATTATACATACTCATCCATTGGTAGAATTCCCATATGGACTCCTGGCCATGGAATGTGGGTATGTGATAGTAGTAACCAAGCAGAAGACTCTCAACTTACTCTCTTAGGACCGTAAACTAAAAACAAGCAGTCACATCCCTGGGAGAACTATCAAATCCTGAAGTGTTGGAGGGTGGGAATTGTGTGGTTGGAACCTCCAGCTCACTCCTGCAAGGTCTGAGAAGCCCCATCTCTCTAAACCCTGCCCTCTCAGAGAATCTCCATCGAAGAAAAGGCACAAAAAGCCCAGTTCCGCATTCTTGAAGGCTGTAGCAGCTCCTCCCCTGAAGCTGCCAGCAGCTCAAGTCTCTACCTAAAGTGCTCAGCTTTTGACCATACTTGGGCACAAACCCAGCTTGTGGTGGACACATCATCACACCCCTCACCTACAGGCATATAAGCTCCCTGCTTTAGTTTGGGCACTTGACTCCTCCGGCCTCGATCTCTGGGACTAGGGAACTCACCATGGAGTTGCTCTGCTCAAATAAACCTGTTCCTTTACTTTTTCAATTTGGCTTGATCTGGCTTACTGCATCAGCAGAGAAACCCATCATCGGGCCACAGAAAACCTATTAGTAATTCTTGTCATGTACCTATTTACGCTTTTGATCTATGCAAAAAGCAAACAGATTGGAGAGTGGCTATGGGCTATCGGAGACCCTTTCAGGCAGTGACTAATGTGGCTAATTTACTAAATGAAGTACCTTTTCTTGAGCATATTTAGCCCCTGGACATGACATAAAGATATTAAGGTACAAAATTCTTTACTAATATGCAAAGAACACAAGAAGTCATGTGCTACCCCCTGCCCCAAGACTCTAGAACATACTTTTGCATTTCTACCCAATACTGTAACAACTTTCCTCTCTGCGATAAGTCTGTGGAGGTCCACTGTCCTGTACTGAATACATCATGCCTAGGACCTAAAACATGGTATTACAAACTCCTTAGGTGTCAGAGTTGGAGGGGAGGGAGTAGAAATTTAAAAGCAGGCTACAACCTCCTAACACGGTCTAGAAGATGTTGGAATACCACTTGCAGAGTAATATAAAAACTGGAGCAGTTCAGTCCCTGGGATGGAGGTGGGAGAATGAGTGAGACCATGAATGTTTGAAAGGCTGCTTTGCTTTTCAAGGGTCGCATAGAACAGGGTCAACATGATGCTCTTCCTGAGCACAGTGCCTCATACCTGTAATCCCAGCTCACAGGAGGTAGAGGCAGGAGAATCAGGAGTTGGAGGACAGCCTACATGAGCCTACGTGAGCCCCCATCCCCCCACCCCACAAAAAATACAGGCGCTAGAGAGATGGATCAGTAGATCAGAGTGACTGCTTTTCTTGCAGAGGACCAGTGTCCAAATTCCAGCGTGGATGTCAGGATCTCAAAAACCGCCTGTAATTCCAGCTCCAGGGAACTTGTGGTGGTTTGAAAGAGAATTGTTCCCACGGGCTTCTGTTTCAATGTTTGGTCCATAGTTAATGGATTTAGGAATGATTAGGAGGTGTGGCCTTGTTGGAATAGGTGTGGCCTTGTCAAAGGAGGTATTTTACAAGGAGTGGGCTTTGAGATTCCTAAAGCCTACACCAGGCTCTGTGTGTGTGTGTGTGTGTGTGTGTGTGTGTGTGTCTGTCTGTCTGTCTGTCTGTCTGTCTGTCTGTCTGTCTGTCTCCATCTCTGTCTTCCTCTCCCTTTCTACCTGCCGCCTATGTATCAGGATGTAAAGCTCTCAGCTACTGCTCTGGCACCATGCCTGTCTGCTTCCCACCATGGTGACAATGGCCTAACCCTCTGAAACTGTAAGCCAACCCCCAATTAAATGCCTTCCTTTATAAGTTGTCTCAGTAATGGTGTCTCCTCCAAGCAATAGAACAGTGACAAAGACAGAACCTGACACCCTTGACCGGCCTCCCAGAACATCAGCACTCACATCCTCTTTCTCTCTCTCTTTCTCTTTCTTTCTCTCTTTCTCTTTCTCTCTCTCTCTCTCTCTCTCTCTCTCTCTCTCTCCTCTCTCATACACACACACAATTAAAAATAAAATATATCTTTAAAAAAGTAAAAAACATAAAACAATTAAGGCTTTCTCTCTATACCCTGACTCTGAAACAGCCAAGATTTCTTTCAGACTTCTGAACAAACCATTAATCACCAATGAATTAAACCCCCAATAAACAGTGTCAGTCTCTGTTTAAGGTCAAGAATAACCCCTACATCTAGATTTACTTCTCAAATGGAAATAAACCATAAAATAAATGTACTTAGGCCAGAGTATAATTAACTGCACATATCTTTTTATTCATAGACATTTTAGAACTTAATGTGACTGTACCATATTGAAAAATACTGAAAAATAATTAAATTTAATATCCAGAAAAATTAACAAAAGATATCTATTTCTTAGATTCAATATTTGTCTATCTTATTTTATTCCTCATTTCCTAAGTGTACTTTAGTTTCTAGCAACAACCAAGTACAAAATAAATGTTTGTTGAATTATAAATGAAAATTTAAGGGAAAAATGAGGAAAAACTGGGGATTTCAATAGAGCTGAATTATAAATAAAATATCATGACTTTTTTATTTTACTTTGAGTCAAAATATTACCATCTTCCTGACAGGTTGGGCTGGGGAGGGGGGGCTGTACATGAATGTTTAGTAGCAAAGTATTTCAGATACAATTCCTTTTTTTAACAGAATCTCAATACGTGGCCTGGACTGCCTAAAACTTGGGGTCCCTCTGCTTCAGCCAGCAAGTCATAGATTACAAGTGTGTCCCACCTCATCCAGCTGCTGTCTGCTTCTTAATATGTGTGATACTGGCCATGCTACATTATATCCTCCAAAGTAGGGATAGTGGTTTATTGAAAACTTCCTCCTGAACACACATGGTAAATCTGGAAGAGATGGATTCCATGGGTGTGGTTCCACTGACTGGCAACAGCAGAGCACACTTTTGAACCTGACTCTGACTGAATACCCAGAAGTGGGAGAAACCAGGCAGACTAGAAAAAGGGTCAATCAATGATTGCTCTAGAAATAGAAAGAGGTTTCAAGAGCTCTTTCTGTAGTGAGACCAACCACTCAGCTGTGCCCAACACTCCTAGGCCAATGCAGGGCAGAATTGTCAGAGGCAGGAGATGTTGTGGAATATTTGTACGCTGTGTGAAGATGTATTGCTGTGATTGGTGTAATTAAGAGCTGAACAACCAATAGCTAGGCAGGAGTTATAGGCGGGACTTCCGGGGAAAGAGAGAAAGAGGAGGATGAATCTAGGCGCACAGGGACACAGCGGACCAAGTCAGACATACAGAATTAAGGAGAGGTTAAAAAAAAAAAAGCCATGTAACAGAACATAGATTAATAGAAACAGGTTAATTTGTGTTATAAGAGCTAGTGGGACAAGCCTAAGCTAAAGGCCAAGCTTTCATAATTAATAAGAAGCCTCCAAGTCATTACTTGGGGGCTGGTGATTCAAAGACAGTCCAACAAGAAAGACTTAGTACATATGGTGTCCAACATAGGGATGCATTTTTCTACATAGGACCTGAAAAAGCTTTTTAAAAAGTTCCAAACATGCAAACACAGAGCTAGACGTGGCTTCCTAGTCCTGCAGTCTCTCAGGCAGGCCTTGGCATACAAAGACGCAGCTCCTGGCCTGTGTCTGCTTGCTTGAGTCAGCCAACACTGTGGTAATATTTTATTTGTATGTTAATAAAGTTTGCCTGGAGGTCAGAGGAAATACATAGGCAGCCATAAACAGAAGTTACAGGCAGTGGTAGCACACGCCCTTAATCCAATCACATGGTAGTCAGAGTCTCTGTGTGTTCAAGGACATAGCCAAGACACATGCCTTTAATTCCAGTACCCACCATAGAGACCTGGAGATGTGTACAGACAGGCAGTGACGAGGAAGTCAGGTGGTTGGGCTAAGAACCAATGAGAAAGCAGAACAGCAAGGCAATAAAGGCACAGGTTAGACAGGAAGAAGCTGGTTTGCTTGGGAAGCTACGGCAGCATGGTGAGCTAAGGTGAGCTGGTGGCTATCACTATTTCTCTGATCTCTACAGCTTTCACCCCTGTATTTGACTCTGTGTTTCTTATTTAATAAGACTGTTTAGAAATGAGTCTACACAACGCCATGTGTAGAGGCACACAGAGGGTTTAAGGCTTGGCTCACGCAGTCAGAGAAGGCTGCAGGCATACAGTAAAGCAGTCCAGACCAAGAAAACTGTCAAACATACAGTAAAAAAAAAATGGACATAGACATTCATAAAAAAAATAGTTTAAAAATAATAAAATCTTTAAAGAAAAAGTAAAGTAATATAAAAAAATAAGCCACATGAAGGTAGGAAATACACAGGGTGTCTGGATCTTATATGGTGCTTTGTTGACTTTGACTTTTTTAAATGCTGGTGAACAAAAAAATGACAGCTGCTGAGAGATACTGGATTATGGAAAATATGGGGAAAAAAACTGCTGAATTAATCCAGCCTGTACATTTTAAAGAGTCTTAACTTCAGAATGGAAGTCAGAAAATATGTTGCATTAGGGGAGAGGTTATGCCTTTGTTTCCATAGGAAACAAAAGCTATGGATCTCTTTGAAATTAATAAAGATCAGATTTGACTGAAGAGACCTCCTGAGGATCTTGGCTACAGACATGAGGGAAAAAGCCAAGAAAGACTACATGATAGATGATGTATATGTTGATCCCTCGACATGGGAACAGCTCTAAGACTGGATGAGACAAGATAAATCTTGTTGACTACATAGTCCTCATTACCTATTATTACATGCCATCCTTTTATATGGCATAGAGATTTATGTTACAGTTTGGTTATATAGTCCAGATGGACTTATAAAGTTAACAGATGCCTTTTACCTGCTCAAATATAGATTAAAAACATCATCTTTAGCTGATTTGTGCACAACACACATTCTATACTTCTATTAATGCAGATATGTATGTTACCTTTAAAAGTTCGTGTGTTTTCAGAAAAAAAGGACCAGACACCAATAAAGACAAGTAGCCCAGATGATCCAGCCTCTTAAAATGCCTCTGTTGCAGTTTCCTCAAAATTCTGCATCCAGAACAACTTCAAAGCTGCTAGCTGAGAGGGTCCTGCCTCACAGACTACTCTTGCCAGTACTTAGATAAGCTCTACACTTCCCCATTACACAGAGACTAAACAAAAATAATACAGCTAGCTCTCCCAGGACTTAATCATTGTCCCAATTTTCTCAGGGTGCCCTAAAGATATCGTCACCCCCAGACAACAGAAAGCAGTCTAGAGAACATGACACCCACATCTCCAAGAGGTAGTGTGGGTGGTTTTTTAGTCATTCAGTGGATGTTTGTCATTTTTTAGGGGGATTGGTTGCAAGTTGTTACTGGTCATGGTCAGGGAAAAAACTGAACAAAACAAAGTATATTAGAGACAGGGATCTCTTTCTGAAAAGAAAAAAAAGGGAGGATATAGAAATGATAGGACAAAGGGGTAGATTATTAAATTTACTTTTAAACTAAAAAACAACTAGTAGACTTAAATATTTTACATTGGTATGGATTTTTGTATATTGATACAAATGTAAGGTTATTTTTGTTATACTGCATATATGTTTCTACTCTTGTTTATGGTATTACGCCTATGAAGGTCATTTTAAAATGTAATATATAATTAAGAAATACAGGTTCATAGTTAGTCATCTATAATAATCAACTGTAGTCAGGTTAGGTACATTTTCAAGGTCAAACAGAAATATATTTTAGATAGATAGTCTTCAAACACTTCAGAGACCTACAGAATATGGCATTTAAGATGTTTTAATAACTAATGCTTTTCATGACAATGAGACATGTCTGCTCCTGGCAACACCAATTTACTTCAAAAAAAAAGATGATGGGCATCAAAGACCCTTCATATGGAGTTTGCTTTTATGGTGACAAAGTAAGCCACTGGGCAAGAAACTGCCCTTGCCTCGACTGCTGACAGTATGCTGTCCAAATCGGACACGCAGGACACAAAAGAAAGGTAGGGCAGTCCTTCAAAATTCCTGCTCCACAGAAAAGTTGAGAAACATAAAAGCTTAAGTTGTTTAAGAAGATGTTTTTAGGTCTAAAAAGATATTTTTAGGATGGTAATACAAGTTATGATAGAATATGGTTTAGGTATAAAACTTTGGAGTTACCAAGATAGAAGAGATAGAGTAGTTTCTCCAAATTTGCCAAATACAAATGGACTGGATATTATAAATGTAATCCTCACCTGATAATTGTTCTTATTGTATATAGTTTTATTGTATCAGAGTTAAAACCTTTCCTTTTCACTTAGACAAAAAAAGGGAAATGTTGTGGGTTATTTGTACACTGTCTTAAGATGTATTGCTGTGATTGGTGTAATAAAAGGCTGAATGGCAGGAGGTATAGGCAGGACTTCTGGGCAGAGAGAGAATTCTGGAAAGAAGAAAGGCAGAGTTGCCAGCCAGACACAGAGGAAGCAGGACATTCAGGAGGAGTTAACAGCCTCGAGGGACATGTCAGGATGTAGATGAATATGAATGAGTTAATTTAAGTTATGAAAACTAGTTAGGAACAAGCCTAAGCTAAGGCCGAGCTTTCATAATTAATAAGAAGTCTCCATGTCATTATTTGGGAGCTGGCTGGAAGGACAGAAAAAGACTCATACAAGGAGCCCATGTTGAACAAGCATGAACCACTGGATTATCCCATCCAATACTTAACAACTTTCCCTGATCACCTATAACCTCCTTGGGAAAAAGCCCTCAGCCTCCCTCTTCCAGCCTCTCCGACACTCTCTTCCTCTCCTGCGCTCCTCCCCGACAACCTCCCTCCCCACTCCCCTCTGTCAGCAATTCTTGCCATCTTTCTCTCCTTGCCCACCAGGGCTCCGTGACCAGCTGCTGCCAGGACAGGGCAATACTCTAGAGGCAACACCACCCTGAGCCCAGTAAATGCTGCACAGATTCACGGGTTGAATGTACTATGTGCAGATGCCTCTGCATTTAATTAAAAACTTCCACTTCTCTTTTCAGAAATACAATGAAAATAGGAAAGGTCGAAGGGTCGCAGGAATGACATTTAAATTCCATTATGTCTGTGCTGTCAGTAATGTCCCAAGGATATAGCTTAGCAAATGGGGAATGGAGTGCTGAGACAAAGGACACCAAGTACCTAAAACCCAATCTGCCCAGAAGACTGGCAGTGAGCTAAGGCTTCCCAGAGACACAAAGCAGATGATGTAACACTGGTGTTTAGAAAATATCATTTTCAACAGTTGTACTTAACTCGTTGAAATGAGTTTGTATAGAGACTGGTTTGAGGAGGGAAAAAAAATCATTATAAAGCTTATGGTACCAAAAGCATTTGAAAATATCAAAAGAGTAAAATTTTCATACATTCTAAGTTTTCCATTAATTCTATTTCTCAATTTAGCATTATCTTTATGAAAAAAATACTGTGTGTGTGTATGCATGCATGGGTGTATTTGTGTGTGTGTGTGTGTGAGAGAGAGAGAGGGGGGGGGGAGATGGGGAGGAGGGGGGAGAGAGAGGATAGAGAGAGTAGATAGATAGATGTGTGGAGGTCAGAGGACAACTTGCAGGAATCTGCTCTCTCTTTCCACCATGGGCTCGGGATCAAACTCAGGTCCCGAAGTATTTGCAGCAAGCACCCTTAACCACTCAATCCTCTCGTGAGGCCCCTAACATGATTCTTTTTATATATAATTTATTTATCTTTATTTCATGCGCATTCGTGTTGTGTCTGCATGCATGTCTGCATCCAAGTGTCAGATTCCCTGAAAGAAGAGTTGCAGGCAGTTGTGAGCTGCCCTGTGGTTGCTGGGAATTGAACCCAGGTCCTCTGGAAAAGCAACCAGTACTCTTAACCGCTGAGCCATTTCTCCAGCCCCCTAAAATTACTCTTAAAGATATGAAGAGAGTATCTTGCAGATCTCACCACTCCGCCCCCCCCCCCCTTTTTTTTTTTTTTTTTTTTTTTTTTGGTTTTTCGAGACAGGGTTTCTCTGTGTAGCTTTGCGCCTCTCCTGGAACTCACTTGGTAGCCCAGGCTGGCCTCGAACTCACAGAGATCCACCTGGCTCTGCCTCCCAAGTGCTGGGATTAAAGGCGTGCGCCACCACCGCCCGGCCACTCCCCCCTTTTAAGACAGAGTCTCAGGCAGCCCAGGCTGGCCTTGAACTCCCTCTCTTTGTAGCTGAGGCTGGGCACTGAACTCCTTACCCTCCTGTCTCTGCCTCCCCAGTGCTGGAATTACAGGCCTTATGCCACCTACCCTGCCTGGCAACAGAACATCTTTTAATGAAGCTCTGCACTTCTCGTTGAGTCTTGCACAGATATTCTCGTTGAGGCCACTCCTCTCGCTGTGGGGCTGACAGCACTCCTGGCTGCCTCCACTGGTACCAGGTCACCTGTCTGTGTCTCTCCTCGACACTTGCTGTCCCCGGTTATTTGTTCCTTCATAACAGGCAACTGTTACACCTTCGTCAATCAAATCCTTAATAAATCCTACCACGGCCTCCCCGCAGGTCCCCCAGCCACCACTCCATTGCTCCTCTGCTTCTTATGCAGGTGTCCCAGCCCCCCCATCGCCAACTCCCTCTCCCCCTTCCCTACACTGTTCGCTGCACCTGCTCTCAAAGGCCACAGACTTCCACATGCTGCATCCACGGGACACACGTCAGCCTGTGTGCTATGTGTGTCTCTGCCACTTTGGCCACGCTGGACTCTCTCCACCATGGCTGCGATGCTTTCCTGGTCAGCTCTGGAGGCTGACCCTTCCTGCCCATTGTCCTTTCATTTTCTGTACAGACAATTTTTATGTTTAGAATAGCCATGACCCATGCCTCGGGACTCAGTATGACCCGGACTCATATTTCATTACCTTTCTAAGGCATTTTCTGGCAATCTCAAGCGAGGGTTCTAACTCTGTTTGTAGTGATGATATCTTACCTCCCAGCATCCCTGTAACCTGGACTTTTACCTCCCCTGAGGTGTAGTCCTGGCAGGTGCCCATCAAGAACCACCCTCCATCCATGTAGGTTCTTTAGTGACTTTTGGAAGACACTATCTTCACACCCCACCAGAAGGGCGTGTAAGACTCTAGCCTGAGAAGCCTCAGGCTCTGGGGGTACGTCTTTCCTTCTGGGTGTCCCTTTCTCCTCACCCTCATGCTGAGCCTATGCTAAGACATCTTTATTAGACTCAAACTCTGGCTGATCTAGCTACTTCTGAAATTCTTTTTTATATCAAAGCCACAAACTCTGGCATGGCCTGAGTCAGAGTAAGTGGTAAGTGAATCCCAGTTGGGATTTGGTTACTGCGTATTTAAAACAATGGAATCCACGTGGTGCTATGCTTGGTTTTTTAATTCACTTATTTACAAGACTCTTAAGATGACTATTTCTATGTCCATCCTACAAATAAATATGGCCAGAAATGACCAGTCTAGCCAGGAGGGAAGAGGGTAAGTAATCCCCTACACTTCCCAGGTAGGACAGGACAGCACCTGGACACAGTCATAGGTTCCACTTCGGGCTAGAACAAAAGCCCACTGACCTAGTTCCTCAATGACTTGTATTGAGTGCCACAGCCCTCACCTGGATCTAGTGCCTCCAAGCCAAAGGGGGGGCCACAGAACTGTGCCCACCTCTGCAGCACTCCCACACCGATGTGCTCATTCACAAAAGGAGTCACTTTCCACCTTCTAGGAGTTACTAGAGCAATTGTAACTTACTGAAAGCTTTCTATCACTTCCTTGGATTTTAAAGAACTTTTCCTCTGGAAACATTTCAAAAGATCTGAACAGTAGCAATGCACTCACTCAATCATTTTATAAAATGCCCTCCTAAGCAAATTAGATGTGTCCGACTGGTTAAAAATCCACTCACCAATTTCATCTAGCTCAGATTAAAATATTTACAAATTGTATCATATTTTATATATTTATGTATTTTTGTGTGCATTATGAGTGTGAGAGGACATACATGACACGGGACACGTGTGCAAGCTGAAGGGCGACATTCAGGAGTCAGTTCTCTTCTTCTGCTGTGCGGGTGCAGTGGAAGGGAACCATCGATCCTGGCAGCAAGCATCTAATGAGCCATCTCACTGCCTTAGTGGATCCATTATAAAGTTTGGTGTCACTGTTCTAAATGGGACGTCTCCATCCAATCCCTCCCCTCAAAGCTCAGGGAACCAACCCCACGGGAGAGGAGGCAGAAAGAGTGTAAGAGCCAGAGAAGATGGAGGACAGCAGGAGAACAAGGCCCTCCAAGTCAACTGAGCGAGCTCATACGAACTCACAGAGACTGACGCAGTAAGTCTCACAGGGCCTGCACGGGTCTGCACCGGGGCCTCGGCATTTATATTATAGCTTTCGGTTTAATATTTTTAGGGGACTCCTGAAAGTGTCAACAAGTGCATCTCCCATTCTTGTGACTTCTCTTGTGGCTCTTTTCCTTCTGTTTGTATGCCCTGTGATGGTTTTTGTTTTATCTTATATTTCACTTTGCTACATTTTGTTGTTATCACTTAGCAGCCTGTTCTTTTCTAAGGAGACAGAAAGAGAGTGGGTCTGGGTGGGAGGGGAGGTGGGGAAGAACTGGAGGAGCAGAGGGAGGGGACACTGCAATCAGGATATGTTATATGAGAAAAAAATCTATTTTTAATAAAATAGGGGGAAAGTTTGCTGTGACGATGAATCTGAACTGTCAAACTGACGAGATTTAGACTCACCTAGAAGACGGTGAAGTGAACTTCTGGATGTGTCCTGGGTCAATTCCAAAGAGGACTGACAATGTGGGCCAAGAACTGAGGGAAATGTTAGCCCTGAATGTAGGCAGCACCACCATCCAATACACTGGAGGCCCAGATGGGGGATGTGCAAGTTCCATCCTCCTTGAGTGGCTACATCAGTCTCCATCCGTCTGTCTGTAGCCGGCAGGCTCCAGCTTCTGCCATCTTTCAACATGAACTCCATGCTAGCAGTTTCCAGAGAGCGTCCAGGTACTCGGTGTGGAAAGGGAACTACCAAGGCTTTGCACTCCTCGGACTGAACAGCTACTGGGTTCTCTGTTTCTCCATGTACATAGCTTCTCCGTGTATACAGATAACCATCAGTGGACTAAACCAGCCCCCAAATTATACTTTATCTCGTGTGTGTTATAGTAGAATATTATTTTAAGGTGTGTTACTTTTGTTTATGTTGCATTTGTTTAACTCTGTGAAGCTGTGTTACTGTGCCTGTCTAAAACACCTGATGGTCTAATAAAGAACAGGCCAATACAAAGGCAGGAGGAAGAATAGGTGGGGCTGGCAGGCAGAGAGAATAAATAAAGGGAGAAATCTGGGAGGAGGAGGAGAGCTAGCAGCCAGAAAGGGAGGAGAACTCCAGGGGCCAGCCACACAGCAAGCCACAGAGTAAGAGTAAGATTTACAGATTTAAGAGAATGGGAAAAGCCCAGAGGCAAAAGGTAGTCAGCATAATTTAAAGTTAAGGAACACTTGCTAGAAACAGAGCCAAGCCAAGGCTAGGCATTCATAAGTAAGAATAAGCCTCTGTATGTGATTTATTTGGGAGCTGGGTGGCAGGCCCCCCAAAAAGAGTAAAATACCAAAAACAACAATGTTTATTAGTAGTGTATATATAAAAATTAAATATTTCTATTGGTTTTGTTCCTCTAGAGAACCTTAATGAATACAGTTGACTTTCAGGTTAAAATTTCAAACTTAAAAAATAAATTTTCTCCCAAAAGTTTGTATGCCAATAGTTTATAGCAGGGAAATTTATTATTATTATTATTATTATTATTATTATTATTATTATTATTATTATTTGGTGGTGGTGGTGGTGATGATACATCTATCAGGCAATAAGCATTGTTGTAAATGACAGAGATATATGGCAAATATAACAAAGATTGCCATCTAGTATAATCTCTGAAATTTAATCTAATGAAACTTTGGCATAAATGTGCATAAATACATGTGTATTCTCACATTTGTGTACATTATCAAGTCCCTAGCAGCTGTTAATTGGCATTTTTCAAGTACTGGCCTCAGAATTTACCATGCTGCTTGGCACTTTAACTAACACTTGAAAATTCAGAGACAGCCCTGCTAATTAAGACTCTGTTATAATTAATTGTGTTTGTGAAGTGAGTAGTTTCCAGTACACATGGTTATTTAAAAGATTCCTGAAACCAAACACCATACAATTCAGCAAAGTCACAATCCTAACCCCTGAAGCACACTAAGTCCCTGGAGCCCCAGGTGTGGCTCCCCTCAGAGGAATTGACCAGAGCCGAGGCAAGCTGATCTCACTGCCAGGACACTGTCCTGGTGCATGGAGAAAGTCAATCACGCAGGTGCTAGCCAAAGGACTCAAGGACTGAGTTCAGTTCATGCAGGTGCTTCATTATCATGCCTACCACCTACAAGCATGTAACTGTGAACTTACAGGATTAAGACCAGGGATTGCTTCCCTCATAATTTAACAGGCAAGAGCAGGGAACTGTGGAGGGAAGGAACAGACAACACCCTCCTAGTTCTAGAGCCTGAGAGCTACCAACACCAAACAAGAGAACTCCACAGTGCTGGATACAGTCATCCTGCCACGCTACCCATGGACACAACTAGAAGGTGAACAGTCTACTGACTGATGGTGCCGCGCACAAGCAGAGTGGGTCAAGGTAAGAATGAAGAGCAGGTGGAGTCAGACACCTCACAGACCCGACAGGCCTTAGTGGGTCAGGAGTCGTCTGACACCTTCAGACCTGATCACATTAAGGAGCTTAGACTTTGTTCCAAGTCCACCAAGCTACCCAAGAGTTTTAAAAAGCAGGTTCACTATGGTTACTAGGTTGATAAATTAACTCTGATGGTGGAGGAAGTAGGGAAAACAGAATGTTACAGCAACTGAATGGGCGGACGGACGCTGACATCCGACTATACTCTAAAAGCGAAGGCAGGAATGTGGACAGACATTCCCTAGATACCTGACATGTAACACAAACATTTTTATACTATTTTTTAAAACTTCTTTTAAACATTTATTTATGGGGGAGGGGGTGCCCCAATGTACACATGAAGGTCAGAGGACAACTTGTGGGAATGGGTTCTCACTTTCTACCAAGTAAGTTCTGGGTGTCGAACTTAGGTCACTAGGCTTGGTGGCAAGCACCCCCTGAGCCAGCTTGCCAGCCCTCCCTAGTACTATTGATGGAACAATTATTAAATAATCTCATAACCAAGAACGGCAATATCTATTCTGGAAAATGTACTTAGACCTGGTCACAGGGCTGGGAATGCAGACCGAGCAGGAACTGCTGACCCACCCAGCCTCCCAACCCAAGGGGAACAAAGCCACCCCCACTTCCGACCCTCCAGCTGTGGTCCCTTGTGCTGTGGGATGGTCTGTACATCAAATTGCTCTGATTGGTCAATAAACAAAACACTGATTGGCCAGTGGCCAGGCAGGAAGTATAGGCGGGACTAACAGAGAGGAAAATTGAGAGAACAGGAAGGCGGAAGGAGTCACTGCCAGCCGTGGCCATGACAAGCAGCATGTGAAGATGCCAGTAAGCCAGTGAGCCACGTGGCAAGGCATAGATTTATGGAAATGGATTAATTTAAGATGTAAGAACTAGATAGCAAGAAGCCTGCCACGGCCATACAGTTTGTAAGCAATGTAAGTCTCTGAGTGGCTGTGGGACTGGCGGGTGACAGAGATTTGTCCTGACTGTGGGCCAGGCAGGAAAACTCTAGCTACACCCTTGGCCTGCGGCAAACATTATGCAGGTTACAGACTCTGAGGTGATGTTCTGACAGGACCCGCGGTGCCTGCGACGCCTGTCCTCCGGGTCGCCTCAGGTCAGCTCCCTACACCTCTCCCCCTCCCCCCACTTCCCTGTGCCACCCCCAACCATTCTGCTGGGACAGCCCCTTCCTCACCAGCCTTCCCTGGAATTTCCACCTCCATGTCACACGTGCAGAAATCGAAAGGCACCTGCATTTTCTTTCCATTAAAACACTAGCTACTCTAGTGAGCATTCCTCACGCGCTATGCATTACTTCCGAGTTCTCAACACATTCATTTGTTCTCTCAATCAAAATCTTACTCCTGTTTTAAATAAGGGGAACTAGAGCAGAAGTAACTTGCCCAGGCAGCACGTGCCAAAGGCAGGATTAGAACCCAGGCAGGCAGTCTAGCTGCTGCCCCCATGTTCTCCTTCACATGAGCCGTACCACCATTGCCTTCAAAGCCAATCTCTTCAGAAACAGAAGGAAACAACTGTCGTCGCTCTTTGGAAGGCCCGATTTACACACAACACCGACTTATATTCTAATGGGGAACGTTCAAGCGAATGTGCACACGGCTTCTAGGATGCTGAAATTACCTAAGTTCGTTTCATCAAGTTGTTTTTTTTTTTTTAATCCCTTCCAGAGAATCAGACTAATATGTGAAGGAAAGGGAAATGCTAATTTTTCCCTCAACATATGTTGAGAGAGCAACTCATGTGCACACTTGTTAGTTCTGCCAGAGTGCAAGCCTGGAGGGTAAGAAACGCCCATCTCTGGGAGAACTTCTCGGCAGGAGAATTCTTAGTGTGGAATGAGTGCTCGATTCAGAAGCACACGGCATTCTTCACATGTCAGAAGCAGCCCCACAGAATAACCCGGGTCCCTAACCGGACTATTAAGTTGACGTTATCAAGTGCCGAGCTGAAGACAGCGCTCATCTGTGCTGGCTGGCGAGGGAGCGCAAACGATGCAGCCGAGGACATCCTCATTACCTAGCAGCTTAACCTTCCAAGAAGGAACCGAGTGTTTCCTAGGTTCAGAATCGAGAGCCATGGGACTCTTGTCACCCCAAGCTAAAGAAAGATAAAAAGAGGGGAAAGAGAAGCGGGGGAGGGGCGGGCAAGAAGCACTGTGTAAAAAGAAAAAAAAATTATCTCTATTCACAAGAAATGCTTTGATGGTGTTAAAGATGATGAAAAGGCAAAGTCTTCTAAATAAAAATGATTCATGCCATAAAACATCACATTCGTCCAGTCACCTAGGTGACTTAACAATGGTTATAAACACCGCTTAACAGTGGTTTTGCCTCTGCCCCCTTTCAGGCCTCCGCAAACCGCCCCAGTGGCCGAGTCCTGTAAAGACGCCAGGAGCTCGCCACGAGGACAGACTCCCAGGAATCCTTACCAGGCTTTTGCTTCTGGAAGTGCGCATGCACTTAGCACTTGGAAGGTACTACAGGAGGGCTGTGAGTTCAAGGCCAGACAGAATGCACAGTGAGACTGTCTCAACAACAACAACAACAACAAAAAGCACATAAGCAGGGCATGTCCACATGTGTGATCTCAGCACCGGGAGGCAAAGGCAGGAGATCAAGACCAGCCCGGGCTACATAGCATCTGGGGTTGGAGAGCGGGGTGTGAGGAACGGTAAGAAGGAGGAAGAGGAGGAGAGAGAGGAAAGGGGGGAGAGAGGGGGGAAATGGGAAGGGTAGGAAGCAGAGAGATGCAGATTTTATGCTTTACTTTAAAAAACGGGAGTTGACTTTTGCCTCAGGTTGGAGGTTAATTGAAAATACCATTTTTCTATGAAGGAAAAACTTCTCCTCCAGGAAAGTGGGACAAATTTATCTTGTGGTCTTTCACCCTCCCCATCCCACCAAGAATGGCTAGAGATGAGTCTGAGTGTAGGAAAACACAGCGTGATGTTGCATTTCCAAGCTGCTCGTCCGCAGGGCCTTGCTCCCAACCCTCCCTACAGGTTACAATCATCTGGGAAACTTCCAAAGTACCCACGCCTCACCCGCACTGGCCAACTGAATCAGAACCGCAGTGGAGGAGGAGGAGGTCACTGGGTTTTGTTGTCGCTTTTAGCCCCACTGGGTGACTTCAAAGGGCTGAGAATCCCACAAACACATGAAGCCCCTGAGTATGGGAACAGCCAAGTCAACTTCCGGAAACACACGTTGTTTTCTTTCTTTTTTCCCCTTCGCCCTGAACCCACATCCCTTACAGACACAGACAGTAATAAGCCGACTCACACTGCACACAGTGACACATGACTGTAATCCCAGCACTCAGGAGGCAAAGGCCGGGGGTATGACAAGTTCAAAGCCAGCCGAGGCTACATTAGGAGACTCTGTCTCAAAAGAAAAAGAAGGAAAAAAAAAGATAATGACACATGCAAACTCGCTTTGTCACGCAGGAGCAGTGTATTTTTTTAAGCCATCTAAAACAGAAGGTCATAATGAGGTCCCACATCTCAAGCATAACATAAAAATGTGCATGTTCCAATGACAACTCAAACTGAGGGAGAAATCACCACTAAACTGTCACTCCAACAGCCAGGTGATGGACAATACAGGAGCAATAAAAATTATATATATATATATATATATATATATATATATATATATATATATATATATATGGGGGTTGGAGACAGGGTTTCTCTATAGCTTTGTAGCCTGTCCTGGAACTCACTCTGTAGACCAGGCTGGCCTTGAACTCACAGAAATCTGCCTGCCTCTGCCTCCCAAGTGCTGGGACTAAAGGTGTGCGCCACCACTGCCCGGCATAAAATAATTTTTTTTCAGTGAACAATTGTGAACATGCTAAATGAAGAAATGCCACCCCGCTCCTTGGTCCCTTGATGTAGGTTCACTGCTGACCCAACGAGGGGCTGGGTCACTCAGACACAGCTTGCAGGACTGTAAAATGGCACAGCCACTTTGGAAAAGAGACTGGCAGCTGACAGTTACTGGAAATATTAAACATATAACTGTCAGATTGCAGCAATTGCACTCTTGGGCATTTATACCAGAAAACAAAATCTCACTTTTATATAGAAAATCTATAGAGCCAGGTATCACAGTGACGCATGCCTGTAAAACTCAGCACTTATCAAGAGTTCCAAGCTGGGGCTGGAGAGATGGATTAGCAGGTAAGAGCACTGACTGCTCTTCCAGAGGACCCAGAGTTCAATTCCCGGCACCCACATGGCAGCCCACAACTGTCTGTAACTCCAGTTTCAGGGGACCCAACACCCATGGCAAAACACCAAAGCAGATCAAATAAAATAAATAAATAAATTTGCCAGGTGGTGGCGGCACACACCTTTAATCCCAGCACTTGGAAGGCAGAGGCAGGTGAATCTCTGTGAGTTCAAGGCTAGCCTGGTCTACAAAGTGAGTTCCAGGACAGTCAGGACTATTACACAGAGAAACCCTGTCTCAAAAAAAAAAAAAAAAAAAAAAAAAAAATTGTAAGCCATCCTCTGCTTCACAGAGGGCTCAAGGCCAGCCTGGGCTGCATGAGATCCTATCTTAAGGGAAAAAGAAACAAAAATCTATGCATGGATGTTCACGAGAGGTCAACTTTTTAAAAGGTTACTTACCCACCAAACACTATTTACCACAAACAGCGGGTACCTAAAAGTGACCTTTACATGTGCTGCAGATTTTAATGGTCATCCTCTCATCCATGACCCAGGAATCCCAGCCGTCCAATTTTATTCAATAAGGAAGGGATACCCCGTGGCCTTGCCACAACCAATTACGTCCACAATGATGCTCAACATTTCCTTAGCTCTCAAACCTACAGTACCCCAGAGTCTACACTTGTTCCTCGGCTGCAGCTCCGGGCGGACGATGCTAACATGCTCAAAGGCCCCTCTGCTGAGCATCACTACCTTCCCAGAGCCGTCTCTCGGAAGACTCCCATCACCACAGCAAGTGCTCGGAGCTTCTGCAACCGCAGCAAACCTAATTGCTTCTCAGGGGAGCTCGGCGGCGTGTTTACAGACGGACAGGGAGAACCCACCCATTCGCATTCCACAGATCCTGAATCCATAATCAGGACCCGAAACAGACAGACAAAAATCTCGCCACCTTCAGTTTGCACCCATGAGCGTAGTCATTAAAACCCTTCTTGGTTTGCTCACCCGTGTGCAGGAAGAAACTATTTCAACACAGGCAGTTGAAATTGCTCTCAGCCCAAAGGCTCTGCGGAGAGAGAAGCCAACCAGTGCTATTTCCACACTGGGCAGAGTTGGGGGCCATTTCACAGTAATGTGCTCTTCACTGATTTTCAACTTTTCGCCCATAAAGTCTCCAGTCTGTCCTATGCTAGTTCTGGCTCCCACACCCTCAGGTGCCACGCCTTCTTCTGCATCCTACCTTGGTACCATCACGTCCTCTGCCTCTCGTGGTTACACACATTGCTTTGTAGAGCTCACTAGGTCCTGGTCACACCTACAGTGGCCGAGTTATTTGGGTCAGAAAGCAGTTCCTCCGAGACTGTGATCTATTCTTTTATTTATTAGTCTTTTATAACTGATACAATCCACAAAGAGGGGAAAATCCAAGGCTAACAAGATATAAATGACAAATTAATAACATGAATTAACAGCAACAAGAAAAATCTACACGGGTTTTCTCAAAGATGGTTTCCCAGATGAGTCCATGGAATGATGTGTACTGCCGGGAATCGGAGGAGGTTTAACCCAGGCATACTGAGCCATTCGAGGAGGGGCAGGCAGAGAGGACAAGGAACCTCTCCTGCTCCCGGTCAGGTTCCGGCATGCCTCTCTGGTCCTTCGAGATTGTCTGCTCACAGAGCCTGCTCCCAGTGGTCCAAGTACATTTTCAAACAATGCATACTCTAAAGACATTCTCCCTTCTTCATCAGATGCCCAGCTGCACAGAGGTTAGTCTACAGCATGGAGGGCAGACCAGCCTCTACGGTGAAGCCTAGCTAAATAGTTCATTCTAACTTTAAACAGCTAGTGCTATTTTCACATCGGGCAAGGTTGGGGGCCGTTTCATGCCGATGTGTTCCTCATTCATTTTTACCTTTTCTCCCATAAATCAGGAACTTGCGGGCCTGTGAAGGCATGAAGGAGTACACATGCAGATGTGTGTGTGCAGGGGCATGGAAGTGTGAACACATGCAGATGTGTGCAGGGGCATGGAAGTGTGAACACATGCAGATGTGTGCAGGGGCATGGAAGTGTGAACACATGCAGATGTGTGCAGGGGCATGGAAGTGTGAATACATGCATACACTTGTATAAAGGTGGCATACAGATATGCATGGGGTGTGGAGGTGTGAACACCTCCACGTGAGGTGTGAATGCACACATACACACACACACACACCTGTATAAAGGCGGTAGAGCACAGTGAGTTGGCACCAAGTTGGTGCTATTTCCTCCTCCCTGTACCCCAGTGACTGGCAGCCAGGCAAAGCCAGGCCAACCTCCAGTTTTCGGTGAGCGTCAGTAGAGACAAAAAGAGCTTCCATATCTACCCTCAAACACCTGGGTAATTATCTTGAAATTAATAATCAGATGTCTGATAAGTGTTTTCTTCTATGTAATTAACCTCCTTTTATGTGATTTTATGTGTAACACAGTCATCCTTCCCCCCAAATTTCCCCATACATACCATGTACTTAAAATTTATTTATTGTAACCTACAAATAAAGCTAGACTCTAATAGAAAAAATACTTTTGGAGCCAGGCAGTGGTGGCACACTTCTTTAATCTGTGAGTTCGAGGCCAGCCTGGACTACAGAGTGAATTCCAAGACAGCCAGGGCTGTTACACAGAGAAACCCTGTCTCAAAAGAAAAGGAAAGGAAAGGGAAAGGGAAAGCGAAAGGGAAAGGGAAAGGGAAAGAAGGGAAAGGGGGAAAGGGAAAGGGAAAGGGAAAGAAGGGAAAGGGAAAGGGAAAGGGAAAGGGAAAGAAGGGAAAGGGAAAGGGAAAGGGAAAGGGAAAGGGAAAGGGGGAAAGGGAAAGGGAAAGAAGGGAAAGGGAAAGGGAAAGGGAAAGGGAAAGGGGGAAAGGGAAAGAAGGGAAAGGGAAAGGGAAAGGGAAAGAAGGGAAAGGGAAAGGGGGAAAGGGAAAGGGAAAGGGAAAGGGAAAGGGAAAGGGGGAAAGGGAAAGGGAAAGGGAAAGGGAAAGGGAAAGGGAAAGGGAAAGGGAAAGGGGGAAAGGGAAAGGGAAAGGGAAAGGGAAAGGGAAAGAAGGGAAAGGGAAAGGGAAAGAAGGGAAAGGGAAAGGGAAAGGGAAAGGGAAAGGGAAAGGGGGAAAGGGAAAGGGAAAGGGAAAGGGAAAGGGGGAAAGGGAAAGGGAAAGGGAAAGGGAAAGGGAAAGGGGGAAAGGGAAAGGGAAAGGGAAAGGGAAAGAAGGGAAAGGGAAAGAAGGGAAAGGGAAAGGGAAAGGGGGAAAGGGAAAGGGAAAGGGGGAAAGGGAAAGGGAAAGAAGGGAAAGGGAAAGAAGGGAAAGGGAAAGGGAAAGGAAAGGAGAGAAAAAAAGAAAAGAAAAGAAAAAAGCAATCTCAATCTCAGCTGCTTTCTGCTCAGAGCACTGACCTACTCAAACTCAGTACGGTGTGTTTGACCTCTCAAGTGCTAGGATTACAGTAATGAGCCACCACATCCCATGCATGCATTACTAAAATAGAATCCAAGGCCTCATGCATGCTAGGCAAACACTACCAACTAAGCCATGCAGTTTCTCTATTTTATGATCTTAGCCAGGAGTACAACTTTTAAGAGTCAAAATCGAGCCGGGCGGTGGTGGCGCACGTCTTTAATCCCAGCACTCGGGAGGCAGAGCCAGGAGGATCTCTGTGAGTTCAAGGCCAGCCTGGGCTACAGAGTGAGTTCTAGGAAAGGCACAAAGCTACACAGAGAAACCCTGTCTCGAAAAACCAAAAAAAAAAAAAAGAGTCAAAATCGAATCTGATTTTCAAGCAGATTCATCACGAGCACCTGAAAAAGTGCTAGGTAAGAAAATCGCCCGCTTCACGGCACATTCCGCCCTGGTCCTAGGGAACAAGTGCATGGGTAAAGGACCACACAGAGCTGGCTATGAGAATGTCAAACCAAATCAGGAAACACAAATGCTACAGATTCTAAGGTCAGAGAGTAGCTATGTGACCACTGAAAACAACAAAAGCCCACGGAGAAAGGCATCTCTGTATCTAGAGTTAAATGCTGAGCTTCCTCTCCCTTCTTATCCAGAAAAAACTATCAATTTTATTACACTGCTTTTATCAAAACATGATATAACTTCCTTGTTTTGATTTCCTGTAAAATAATGTGCTTTAACTACCAGGACAGACAAGAACTGGTTCTAGACACTTTGTCTAGTTCCTAACGGATACCACTTGAAAATCCTTAGACAACTGTCAGATCTTGACTACACCAATGATCATGATGAGACAGAAAACTCCAAAGGAGGAGACAGAAATCAATCACATCCAACACCAACATCAATCGTATATTTTTCAAGCAAACATTTTGTATCTCTCAAACCTTCAACTAGAGACTGAGTTTCAGTCTCAATTCCTGACAGATGTTCAAAGTGGGAGAAGTTTCTGGAAATAATGACATCGATGTGTGTTTAAATCTTTCACACCACAGCATCGCTCTTTTCTCCCTCTAGCTTTACGGTTTCAGAAGCAAAGTTGTGCACACATTTCTAGCCAAATAATTAGCTTTTTATGTGGCTTAATAAGTACTTCCAATTACACTCACTTCTAGCTCCTTTCATAAAGGACTCAACCCTGGTGCTTTATATTTTTAAGAGGCATGAGGAAATGAAGCGAGGCCTCCTTCAGTCTGTTAGTCACCGCGTTAATCAGCACAGCTGCCGCACCAGGACACTGAGAAGGCCCATCACCATGGAGGGTCATCTCATGGTAAGCCCTGGAAATGTAGTAAAGGATCAGCCTCCGACACATTTGCCTCATAAACCCAGCCCATAAAATTACTCAAACCTGACATAAATTATCCTTACAGCAAATTACTTCTGTCTGGTCCTAAATTATTTCCAATGGGACATCAAACCTTCAGCAATAAATTTTATTAGCCTAAGAATTAACAATGTTAAATCCTGATAGATCTGAAAAAGCTTACGCATTACAGTCATTTAAGGCAGGCAGAAATTTCTAATTTCATCTATATGGCCCAATATTGATTTAAAGGGATGTTGTGCTTATTTTAATCTAATGTAAGAAATGATGGGGTTCAACTGTCAGACTCTGGTAGTCCAGAGATGTTAGACTGGGGTGAGCATTAGCAGCAGAACATACTGGAGGAAGTTTGCAAATGAAGCCTTGGCACCATCTGTCTTAGGTTTCACAGCTGTGGAAAACATAAAGCACCATAACCAAAAGCAACTTGGGGGAAGAGAAGGTTCATTTCAGCTTAAAATTCTCAGGCCACACTCCATCACTGAGAGAAGTCAGGGCAAGAACTCAAGGCAGGAACCTGGGACCTGGAAGCAGGAACTGAAGCAGAGGCCATGAAGGAACACTGCTTACTTGCTCGTTCTGCTTTCTTATACACCCCAGAACCACTTACCCAGGGGTGACACCATCCACAATGTGCTGGCCCCGCCCACACCAATCCTTAACAAAGAAAATACACCCCAAGCCTGTCCACAGGCCAATCTTCTCAGTTGAGGTTCCCTCCTGTCAGATGATTCTAGCTTGTGTCCAGTTGACAAACTACAGGAATATCACCTTTCCTTTTAATTCCCCATTTCAGAATGATAAACATGGGACAGGTCTCAAAACTTAGGCTACTGGCTGAGCTACTCTGATTGGACAGCGGAGTCTAGGGAGACACTGCACACAACCTTTATTCTCCTGCAGAGAAGGAAAGGCAACCAGAGAAGAAGCCAGATGATGCCACACACGCTCCTTTCCTCTATCAGGTCACATGAAGTCATGCTGTGGGATGTTCTGTATGTCCTGTGGGAGCCCTTCTTGGGTTCTTTGTGGCGTTACCCAGCAGGTCCGCATAGAGGATGATTAGGACCATGGGCCTGAGTGCAGGTGTCTGAGATGGTCTGCACTTGGCTGTGCTGGGGGATGGTCTGTATGTCAAGTTGTTCTGATTGATCAATAAATAAAACCTGATCGGCTGTGGCTAGGCAGGAAGGATAGGCGGGACTAACAGAGAGGAGAAATAAAAGGACAGGAAGGCAGAAGGACTGACTGCCAGATGCCGCCATGACCAGCAGCATGTGAAGATGCCGGTAGGCCACCAGCCACATGGCAAGGTATAGATTTATGGAAATGGACTAATTTAAGCTATAAGCACAGTTAGCAAGAAGCCTGCCACGGCCATACACTTTGTAAGCAATATAAGTCTCTGTGTTTACTTGGTTGGGTCTGAGCGGCTGTGGGACTGGCGGGTGACAAAGATTTGTCCTGGCTGTGGGCAAGGCGGAAAACTCTAGCAACAAAGTCACCATCAGCAGGGTTCCTAGTTGTGTCCCTAGCTTTAGCTAGAAAGACAACAAAGTCACCCCATGCCTTGAGCGTGTGGGGACGTGGGGAGAGCCCAACTCTGCCCCAAGGGAAATAAAGAGCCTCACAGCTGATAAGAAGAGCAAAAGCCCCAAGGGGAAGGTGAGCCTTCCCATCAGGACCTAATTTGAACACAGCCCGTGCAGGCATGGGGAGGCTCAGCTTTGTGAGAAAGCCTGTCCAGCACTCAGAAAAAGCTCTAGGAGTAAGGGAGCCTGCACCCTCCCGGGCCCATCCACTGGCATTGTGCCTGACAACTGTGCCAAAAGAGTCCCTAACTGACAGCTTCTGGTGCCAGCCTCGCCTCAGCTTGGCCAGATCTGGCTTCGTGCAAAAATTAAAGCAAGTGCATGAACTCATGTCAGACCATGGCCAAGCCGCCATAACAACGCCCCACTTCCTTCCGGGCCCCAGAGCCCCGCCCCTTCATGCCAGACCATGGCCAAGCCGCCCATAACCACGCCCCACTTCCTTCCGAACCCCAGAGCCCTCCCCTTCATGACAGACCATGGCCAAGCCGCCCATAACAACGCCCCACTTCCTTCCGAACCCCAGAGCCCTCCCCTTCATATACACCTCAAAAGTAAAGCCATGATTGCACCTTATTAAAGATTATCTGAGCTGGGCATGGTGAAGCACATCAGTACACCCTATGCTCAGGGAGCTAATGATGATGACCCTGCTGGAGTTTGAATCTAGCCTGAGTTAAATGCTTAGATCTAAGCCAACCTGGGATAGAACCAAGACCATCTTAAGAGAATTTCTGAAAACCTAAAACCAAAATGGAGAAACTACAGCATTTTAAACTCAAGCAACTATTACTTAAAAAGTAAAATCACATATTACATAAGGTTTACATCAATAGCAAACTACAAATGACAGTCACTACACGTCCCCCATTCTATACACTGTGCTGAAAAATTCATATCACTAAATAAATATGTAGCTGAAGAGGCCAAAGAAATCAGAGAAGGTAAATCAGAACCTTCCAATGCAATTCAGTGAACGGATTCACCAAAGCCAACTAGGTAACCATTTTTACTCAGGTGATAATTAAAATGATTAATAGAAAATATGGAAAATATATACTGATTAGCTCATTCGAGATTTTAAGAGACCATTTTCATCTGTATGAAGGAAATGTAAAACACTAAAACATGCCAGAACTGACGGCCAATCTGAAGAGGTTGTGTGTAATGTTAAAGATACTTAAAGATTATATGACGTTCCATATGGCCCTTGTGTCAGAATCAGTGATCCATTTAGATTCATTTAGAAACTTCATACTGAAGTGCTGTTCTCTGAGGAGAACTGCATGAAGACAGCCAGAAAAATCCAATGTAAACAATAAACAATATTTATATATTTTTACAATATTGTATTATCAGTGTGTATGTGTGAGCATGTGTGAGCGTGTGTGTGTGTGTGTGTGTGTGTGTGTGTGTGTGTGTGTGTGTGAGCGTGTGTGTGTGTGTGTGAGGGGGGGTCTGTAGGAGCTTCTGCCATGGCATGTGTGTGGAGACCAGAGTACAACACTGTGGAACTGATTCTCTCTCTCTACCTTTATGTGGGTTCTGAACCCTGTGGGACAAGCAGCTTTTCCCACTGAGCCATCCCACAGACATTGAAATAAGATTTCTGGAAGCATTCCATCAGTAAAAGACTGTGCTGTTTTTATACTATAAACAATATTGCCATCTCAAGACACTGAGATACAGGGCTACCTGAAAGACAAACAGTATTTGGAAAAAGATATTAAAGAACTGTCTAGACTCAGTGGTTAAGAACACTGGTTGTGCCAGGCATGGCAGTGCACACCTTTGACCCCAACATTCAGGAGGCAGAGGCAGGAGGATCTCTGAGTTTGAGGCCAGCATGCTCTGCATGGGAGTTCAGGGCAGCTAGGGTAACAGAGACCTTGTCTCAAAAATCAAACTAACAAAAAATGTTAAGAATCTGGGTTCAGTTTCCAGCACTCACAGGGCAGCTCACAACCATCTGTAACTCCAGTCCAGGGGGTCTGACGCCCTTTTCTGGCCTTCTGGAGCACTGCACAAACATGGTATACAAACATACATGCAGGCAAAACACCATGCACATTAAAAATTTAAAGTTAAAAAAATAATAAAGTGGTTAAAAAATAATTAATTTAAAACATAACTGCCTAGAACTGACCAGTGATAACTTCTCTGGCCAGGTAGTGATGTGTGAACTTGTTCTGTGGAGACTTGAACAGATCAGTACCCCAGAGAAGAAATCAGCAACAGAGACAAACACTTCCACCCAAGTACAGTTTGGTGCATCGGTGAGTTGAACTGGGATTACTTACAGGAGCATGGCCAATTTATGCACAGCTACACCCCTGAAGAAAAAAAAAATCACTCTCCTCCAGCAACGGGTAACAGTCTACAGATCCTTGGGGATGGACATGGCTTCATGACCTCCACCCCCTGGACAGTTTATACTGTCAACTTCACTGGCTCCAGAATCAACCTGAAGACAAGTCTCTGGGCACATCAGTGAGAGATTTTAAAAAAAAAAAAAGAAAGAAAGAAAGAGAGAGAGAGAGAGAGAGAGAGAGAGAGAGAGAGAGAGAGAGAGAAAAGAAAAGAAAAGAAAAGAAAAGAAAAGAAAAGAAAAGAAAAGAAAAGAAAAGAAAAGAAAAGAAAAGAAAAGAAAAGAAAAGAAAAGAAAAGAAAAAGTTAATTGAGATGGGAAGACCCACCCTAAATGTGGGTGGCACCATTCCTTGACTGGGAGCCTCAGACGACTTAAAAAAGAGAAAGGCAGCTGCATCTTGGCATTCATCTCTACTTCCTGACTGTAGATGCAATCTGAGCAGCTGCCCCAGCCCCTGCCGCTGCTGCCGTACGTTCCCTGCTGTAATGGACTGTATTCCCTGGAACGAACGAACGAACGAACGAACGAACGAACGAACGAACGAACGAACGAACGAACGAACTAACTAACTTCCTTCCTTCCTTCCTTCCTTCCTTCCTTCATTCATTCATCCATTCATTCATTCAATCCTTCCTTTCTCCCTCCCTTCAATGGCTTTCGTTACTTCATCCTAGCAACGAGGCCAGTAAACCCTACCACCCAGCAGCGATCATTAACTGTCCATAAATCCTTGGGGAAGGCTGGAAGCTCCTGGTCCCTTCTCCTGCTCCATGATGGAAAGCTAATGGCCTCATTCTTGTGTAAGGACTCCCGAGGGCAATCAGAGAGCCAACAGCTGCAGAGGGCAGTGGCCACGTCAAGCCCAGAGTAAGGTGTTCTACAATGGGAAAGGTATGGCAGAATCATTGTGTTAATTAATTTACAAGGTTTTCTTTTAGTTTCAAAAGGATATTTATTCTACATCATGAGATCTCCAAAGCATAGACTGGGTTTCCATATTTTCAGACATCATCGATTTTATTAACATGCTGAAGCACTACACAATTAAAGAGAAGAAAATAGGTTTGCCCTAGAAGATTTAATCGGAACATGATGAAGCTGAATACAGAGACCAGAATCGGTGCCCAACTCCCTCAGTTAACCTTGAGTGACCTTGCCTTGTGGGGTTTTGGGGGCGGGAGGTGTTGTTTTGCAGAACACAGAAAGAGAGCCTTGAGCAGCCCCTCTAGCCTGGCCAGTGTGCACGTGGGCACATTAATAAGTGACAAGAACAGCTCAGAGAAATAATGGCCTTTGATCTTGAGATTTGTCAAACTGAAAAGCAGTTAGGGACTACATAATTAAGATCAGATGTGCATCACTTGGTCACAAAGTTCCACCTGTGAGAAGGTGACCACAGTTCAGATCAGCTATCTCCTAAACAAACCACCTGAAGTCAGTTTTCAGCATGCTAGCCATCTTCCAATCAGCTGACTGACAGGCGAAGGAAGACTACCTGATATTGACAATGTCCATCCTTAGTCCTCCCCCTTCTGCACTTCTAAAGAATATAAAAGTCTTCACTTGAATTTTAATAACACCAAGAGAGTGAAACACCAAAGTTTTACACAGCGTGGGGACAGGGCAGAAGAAATAACTAGACACCAAACACACAAAATATCCAGGGATGTGGCACACGGGAAGACTCGAAAACTGGCACTCCTCAGAAATCCACCAACTGCTAAATTAATTCAATACTGGAAGGGCAGCTAACAATTCGCTCTCACAATAGCTGGACACAGCCTGTGATTTCTAACAAAGATAAACGTTCCTTCCCACCATTTAAAAGGGCATGCAGTCTAAGGTCACAGTTTGAATGAACAGTGTATAACCAAGGCCAACCGCTCGGCCTTAACAGACCGAAGGGAAGAGGGGGGTCGAGGGGATGTCTGGAAACATCCATCAGCAGGCCCAGGCGCCTGACCCAGGTCCTCGGCTCTCAGGCCTCTCCAGGCCTCTCCGTCACCTGGGGGAGAGTTTTATTTTAACCTAACGCAACCACCACCCAGACAAGTTGAATCAGAATCTCTCGACGGTTGCTAGGCCACGCTGAAAGCTCCTCGGGAGACTGAAATGTGCAGTCAAGGATCAACACACCGGGCTGAGAAGGGGAAGAACGAAGAATGGAGAAGTCAGGGTTCGGAAGAAGTCAGGCTGCCCTGACACAGACACTGAAGTGTGCATCACCTGACCAGCACCCGGCAGCCTCACAGATCCAACCAAGGCTGCCTCCCACATTCTCCCAATACTACATCAGGGCAACTGGAGGGCCTTTGCTCTCTCCTCACCGTCATCAGGCGGTGTACAACAGCTGTCTCTAATTTTAAAACAGCAGCTTGGTTAGGTAGCTGGTCTTGTGACCAGCTGAGCAGGGGACAGGCTCAGCATGGATTAGGGGTTTGCAGACCCATTACTTTCCCCCAGGCCCCCGTGATGAGTTCCCAGATGTAAACACACATTTAAGAGTAAATTATTAGTTTGTGGGCCTCTGAACCAGTTGGTTCTTAATTTAATGAGCTGTAAACTCCTTCTAAAGTAATTTCTTACCCCAGGAGAGGGACTAATGTGTGCGCGCGCGAGCACACACACACATGTGCACACATGCGCGCGCATGCACATACAAATCTCAACAGGCATGGTAGCTCTCAGCCAACAATGAAGAAGCTGAGACAAAATGATGTTAACAAGGTTGGATTAGCCTGGGCTATATAGTGAGTTCTTGGGCTACAATACATCCTAAGACTCTGTCTTAATAATAATAATAATAATAATAATAATAATAATAATAATAATAATAAAGCAAGTTTCTGACATTTTCAAATATGAGAGACTTATGTAGTTTAAAATTTTCTATTTCTGTATGTTAGGAAAGATTTGTAAAGACATTTTAATACATTAAAGTATTAAAGTACGGTGGTTTATATTTCTTTCACTGTACTAACAAGCATTTAATGTACACTGAGGCCCACAGCTATGCTGGACTACGTAGATCTGTTACCACCACCTCGTCATGAAGGAGCCTGAAAGCAGATCAACAGCTAAGCAACCAATCTGTCCTCACACATTAAGGAAGGATGAGGTCGGGACAAAGACCTGCCTGAGGCCACATATTCAGCAAACAAAACCACATCTGTCTGCCATGTACCAAATTACCCAGAACTTTAAATGGCGGGTCACACAGGATCTTTGAGAATCAAAGGTGGTCTCGAAATAATTACTGAAATATTTCATAATTAATAAATTATTATTCAAAAAGAGAGGAACCGTGGAGAGTCCTCGCTGCTCCCTTTCTCTGCCCTAGGCCTCTCTGTCTTCAGCAGTTTTTGAGAGGAGAGGGCTACTGGCCTCATAAAGAATAGTTGCCTCCTAGGCGGCGTTTCTTGAGAACTTGAATTTTCTTTCCTTTGCTTAAGATCCTCCCAATGTGCCTGCCTATAGTTACTACAGATTAAAATATCAGTTCAACTAATCTGTGTATTAACAAAATAAGATGGTCAATTTAAGTTCCTAGATCTGAAAGAAACGTCTATGGGCGTCCAGCCATGGGGTTCAATGTGGCTCACCCATGTGCCTCAGGGACTGCTCGTCACTGTCATGCCCCTTCTGGGAAGAAGTCAATACAAGCTTATCCTTTAAAATAAAAGTCTGACAGTAGCACCTTGATCAGAGTCATCCGGAAATGAGTTTAACCCCACAGTACAAAGCATTCTTCCAATAATCGTGTGTGTAAGTCCCATGTGCCAGCGAAAGGGAGGGCCTACCAGAGGAAACAGCTGAGCAGAAAGTTGTGAAGTGATGACAAGCCATGCAGAATTCTGGGAGAAGAATGTTCTAGGCAGAATGAATGGCAGCTACTAAGGCCTGAGGCTGAAGCCTTAGTTAGGTTCCCATGGCTGTGATAAAACACCATAGTCAAAAGCAACTTGGAGGAAGAAAGGGTGTATTTCAGCTTACAGCACTCAGGCCACACACCCCATCACTGAGGGAAGTCCGGGCTGGAACTCAAGGCAGGAAGGAACCTGGAAGCAGGAACTGAAGCAGAGGCCACATAGGAGCACTGCTTACAGGCGCAATGTTTTCAATACAAACTTCATTCCTGACAGCTCCGTGACTAGAGCTTTAGAAAAGCCAGGGTTTCTACAAGAAAAAAACGTTACTGTCTCCTACAAACAGTCTTTACAAGCAACAGAAGCCTGCTGGGCACTGTGGCACACAGCCATACTTGCAGCCCCGCAGAGGCAGGCGGGAAGAAGTTCAGAGTCAGCCTAGTCCACATGAGTTCCTGGCCAGCCAGAGCTACAAAGCATGACCCCGTCTCAACAAACAAATAAACAAACAAAACAGCACTTGCAAGAGATGGCTCAGTAAATAAAGGCATCAAGCTTGACGAACTGAGATCCAATTCTGGAACTCGCTCACATGGTGAGAGAACAGGAAAGAACTAACTCCCATCAACTCTGACCACCACACATGCACTATGACACACTTGCTGCACTCCTACAGGCATGTGTGCGCACACACACACACACACACACACACACACACACACACACACAAATAAATGTAATAAAGTTTTAAAACAAAAATAGTCATAAACCCAAAGCTCTGAATGAATAAAATTCTGTGTCTTAAAGGTCTATTTCTCTAAAAATGTACACTCCTAAATGAAACTGTCATGACTTTGTCCCAGGTAGTGAGTATCAAACAGTCACCAGCTGCAGGTAGTT
Source organism: Peromyscus maniculatus bairdii (assembly GCF_049852395.1). Classification (NCBI taxonomy): domain Eukaryota; kingdom Metazoa; phylum Chordata; class Mammalia; order Rodentia; family Cricetidae; genus Peromyscus; species Peromyscus maniculatus. The sequence continues at coordinate 23,876,802 of NC_134870.1, forward strand.
ATAATTAGACGAACTGGTAAGAATAAGCCCCAGGATGCAGGTGGGACTCTAGCGACAAACAGGTACAGTGGTGTGAGGAGAGAAACAACCGAATCCTGGTTCTATCGCCCTCATCTACACCATACACTGTTTCCTTCATCTCCTGCTACGCCCCCATCATGCCCCCACGCTCATACACACACTGTGACCACAGCAGCACAAAATATTCCTGCGGTGATATTTTATTTGTGCTGAAATGAGGTGATATTTTATTTGTGCTTTGATAAATAAAGTTTGCCTGAAGATCAAGGGGGAAAGGCCAGCCATTTTAAGTAAACAAAGTCAGGCAGCACACGCCCTTAATCCCGATCACTTAGTAGGCAGGGTCTCTGTGTGTTCAAGGCCACACTATCGAACAGAGCCAAGTGTGGTGACACACGCCTTTAATCCCAGTATCAACCATCGAGACCTGGAGGTCTGTACAGATAGGCAGTGACAAGGAAGTGAGGTAGCTGGGCTAAGAGCCAATGAGAGGGCAGAAAAGCAAGGCATATAAAGGCGTGGGTAGACAGGAAGTAACTCGCATTTGGAAGCTGCACAGTTGGTGAGGTAAGGTTGGCTGGTGGCTTTTCCTATTTCCGTGATCTCTCTCTGAGGCTTTCATCCCTATATTTGGCTCCGTGTTTTTTTATTTAATAAGACCATTTAGAAATTCGTCTACATCCTCCTTTCTCTGCATGACTACACTCCAGCCACGCTAGGTTCCTGTTTCCTCTGCCTGAACTCCCTCTGTCTTCACCATTCAGCCCTTCCTAAGGACCACTTCATTCCATCCATTAGACTGATGTCACAGACACTCATGTCCCCACCAAGAGTCCCTCCCTAACCCAGGTGCTCATTCCCCCCATCACCTACTGGGCTGTATGTCCCACACTGGGAAGGACTTTGCTGTTCTACTTCATGGCTGTAGCCAGGCTATGTCCAGGCCCTGACCCAGGCCCAGCAGCTGACAGGCTCCTTACTATCTTTTCTCCCTCTCCCATGGGTGGAACCTAGCTCACAGCTCACACTAACATGTGCCTAGACTCCAGGCCTGTCTGCAGTCATCAGCTGCCCAATTAACTTCCTAAAATACCACCAAGGATCTCCTCTGCCTGCAAGATATTACACCCCATGTCTGAATTTCAAGGCCTTCCCTCCCCAACATCACCCAAGAGGTAGGAAGCTAATTTTCTCCTTTACCTGTGGATACCTATAGATTCAGTGGGCTCTCCTCTCCCATCCACCCCTCCCCAGAAGTTCTCTGGGGTAAGCATTCTCCTTTTATATACCTCAGCCCCAAATCCTTAACAGTCAAGAGTCCCTTGGGTCTCTTCCCCTTTCAAGAGTGTACTTCTCTGTTCTACGTTTAGCTGCTTTCCTATGATTCCACGCATGCTCATTTTGCATGCCACAACAACCTGTCAAGAAGGGAAAAGTACCAATGCTTACAGATCACCACTGGGTGCCAGACACTGAAGGAGGCCCAAAGTGGCTAAGTGTCTAGCAAGTGCTGTTAAAACTTCCACTGAATTGAGTGCCTCACACTTCTTTGAGGGCAGCTTCTAACTAAGTACAACCGTGTTCTACAAAGTAGTCTTGATGAGGAAAATCATTCTGAAAAGAGTCATTTAGAAATCAAATGCTCAGCTTCACTCTCCTTCCCTTCCCAAATCACTCACCCAAGCTGTTGGAAACAGGAAGCCGGATTGATTCTTTCCTTCTTGGATCCTATCTGTCTAGTCTACGAGTGGAACTGAAGAAGCCACAGTTATCTGAAGGCTTACAGAAGAGGATTCTCTTTCTGGAATCTGCTTTCAAAGATAGCAATGAAGACTTACAGAAAAAGAATCTCTTTCTGGAATCTGCGGGTCACCAGACGCCTCCCTTTGCCCCGCCTCGTAGGCGTGACAGTTGCCAGAGTCTCATTGGGGGTTGGAACTTCCAGATCCAAGCTGGAATAGCTACCCACTACAGTTATCTGTGGAACCTGGGGAGTGAAACAGTATTGTGGCTCCGGACCACGCAAACACTGCACCATCTCTGGGCTCAGAAACCAGGCTCTGTGTCCCTTCTTAGTCACCTCCACACCTTGGCAGCTACAAGGAAGCTGGCTATGGCGCCCAGTGTTTAAACACTTGGAAAGGACGTGCGCGTAGCGACATTACTACCCAGACTTTACCAACTCTTTACTCAGTAACTAGAACTTCCTGTATGGGAGCAAGCTACTTTTGAATTTTTAGAAAAATTTTAAAGATTTATTCATTTTTATTTCACATGTATGAGTGTTTTGCCTGCATGTGTGTGCACCACGTGTGTGCAGTGCCAGAAGTGGGCACTGGATCTTCTGAAACAGGAGTTACAGATGGTTCGCATGGGTTCTGGAAACCCAACCTAAGGTCTCCTGCAAGAACAGCATCCTCTTACCTGCTCAGCCATCACCCGAGCCCCGGAAGGAGTAAGAGTTTTTAAACATTATCCCGGCGTGTACTGGCATAACCATAAATACTAGAACCGTGTGATAGCAATACACGTGTATGCCGACTGTGTGGGCCCCACTCTTGCCCAAAGGCTTTAACTGGTGGAGAAGTGCAAAATCTCTTAGCATTATAAAAACAACCGCACAAGTAATTGTGCATTTATTTCTTTTACTGCTGCATACAAAAGGAATCTAAAGCCAGGTATTGTGGTGTGTGCACTTGGAAGTAGAGGCAGGAGATTCAGGAGCTCACAGCAATCCTCGGCTACACAGTGAGTTCAATGCCACCATTTTTTTTTTTTTTTAACTTCAGGCCTGGTCTACTCAGTGGAGGCCATACCTGACACTATCAGCAAGGCGAAGAACCTGTGGCTTACTAGCCTACTGTACACTACTATTATTCTGCTGCATGGGCATAAAGCGAATCCTAATGACTTAGTGCTACAGGTCATCGCTCAGCCCTTATCCCCAAAGCTGCTTCTTACCTACAGTAGATGGCACATCACACAGAGACTCACAACTGTGCAAAGGGCAGAGAGCAAGCCACTTCAGAGGGCTCAGCCCCGAATGGTATGTCTATTTCACAATGGTATGTGTCTCCTCAGGAGAGGGGCAGAAAGAATGCAAGAGCCAGAGGTGGTGGATGACTCCACGAGACAGTGTTTTCCAGACACAACAAGGAAGACGCACGTATGAACTCACACTGATTGTGATAGCTTGCACAAGACCTGTGCAAGCTCAAGGCTGGCAAAACTCCAAGCATAGAGGAGAGGACATAAACAGGAAGTCCCACCTCTAGCTGAGGAACTACTGGCATGTGACTGCTGCTGGGAGAAAGAGAGTCCATTTTTTTTTAATGGTGTGATACCTGGTCTATCAACCACGCTCCCAGGGCGGTCCCCATACCTCGGAGTAATTGACCAATATGAACTGGACAGGGGGAGGTGGGCAGTTAGCAAGGATCTGAGACAGGATTGAGGGAGGGGGAGGAATATGATCAAAATATATTGCATAAAATTCTCAAAAATTAATGAATGCATTATTTTAAAATAATTTAAATAATTTTCTTGGGGAAAATAGATTTTGAGTGGGAAAGGTTTAAGATGCCCTGGTCTAAAGCAGCAGTGTGTTGTGTGTTTTGTGTGTGTTGCCAGGCTGACACACAAAGCCTCACACTCTAGACAAGCACTCTAACACTGAGCTAAGCTCACAAGCCCCCTAATTTTGAACATTTTTTAGTCAAGCACATTTAGAAAGCTTGGCAACTGAGCATGTCTAATAAGCTATAAATTCTACCCCGGGCTGAGAATTGATTAAATATGGAAGGCTAGGGACATTGTATTCATCACTTTGCTGTCTAATCTCAGGCACAAGGCACAAAATTATCTAACTACTTAAAGGTAGAAAGTATACTGGTGAAGGCAAAGAGAGGTGTGCCTACCTCTGCTGTGTGCCAAGAAACCACAGAACCTTTGTCAGGATCACAGCTGTGACCCACTCAGCAGTTACTAGAGGAAAAGCCCACACAGAGGCAGACAAACTGTAAGCATTTATCACATGAAATCACCCCACACACACACCAGGAAAAAACCCGGCAGCCTCTTCTATTTCTCCCACGACACCAAATGGGAAGGATGCATTTGAAAAGTCAAGTCAGCTTCCAACGAAAGTTCTCGTGGGGATGAGGTGCACTTTGTGGAGTGTGCGCATCTGTTCTCAGAGGCTCCGAGGTTCATCCTTGAAGGAAACACTATTCCAGGACATAAATGCTGCTCATCTTTTGGAAACAATAATTTAAAAGAAAATAAAGGGTTTTCTGGAGAGCAGTTAGTTGTTTAGCCTTAAACATGACTCACCCAAATACTTAATATATTCAAAGTTAGATCACTTTCCTTTCCCCTCTGGCTCCTAAAAGAAGGGGAAAAGGACAGCATTTTCAAATTGAAGGAAAACTCAAGGTTTTATAACCTGCTAATAGACAAGGGGCCTTGGGTTTCTCCAGCATCATTCACAGAGGAACCTGGCGACCTAAGAGAACTGACCCGCGGTCAGCTGGCCCCCAGCAGCTGGGTCTGCTTTCCTCTCACCGTCCTCGGGATGGGGTCAATATGCTGGTGTCAGTTCTGTATTTCTCCTGACACTCTCACAGCCTGCTCCTCGGTGTGTACACAACAGCTTCCAAGCAGTCTACGGGAAAGCTCTTCAGGGTTTGCTGGACAAATATTCTAAAAGAAATGATCTGTCCAAGTTCTCGTGATCCTGATTCAAACTATTACAAGGCTAGACTTTAAGTTAATGAGGTTCTAATTGAAATTAACAAGGGAGTGGCCTTCACGTTCATGCACGCTGGCACACACATGTTCACAGCACATATACCTAACACATGCTCATACACACTCACCCACACAGACAACATGAAAGGAGCGATTTATCATTTTCTAAGTAAGTTTTCTCCAACTCGGCAAATCAGCTTACTAACCAGTAAATGCAAATAACAAGAAAGCCTTTTGCAAAACCTTTAGAGTTTAGAACTGTCTAAAGATATTACAAATCATGACTTCTTATTTTTAAGACAGCACTACATGGCTCCCTAACAAAGACCCCTAACTTTCATCTGGTATGTGTCATGTTCGTGTGCTGGCAACAGAACGAAACAGTGTGTTACTGTATTCAGCCTTCACAGGAATAAAAAAGTAGATACTGTTACCAATTTTACCCCACTGATGATAAAACTCAGGCATGGAGTTATACAGCTTGCCAGAGGTCACTAGTGAGTAAAGGATGGAGGTGCAAATCAGCCATTCACACTCTACAGCACTTGAAATTCGCGCAAGTCTGTCACCATTTCCATCCTTGAGCCTCCAGATAGGTGTGACATTAATGGGATAATCGCAGCAGCCACTTTATTTTGTAAATGGAAAAAGACACCATCACTGTGAATGACCTTCCCAAATTGCAAAAGGAAGGTAGAAGAAATGAAACCCAGATTCTTTTTTCTTTCCTTCTCCCAAGGAAGCTGCCCTTTCAGGGAGGCTCTCCAGAGCCAATCACGTGAGGGTCAGTGAGCCCGTGCAGAGGGTCAAACAGTTGAAGTGTTGTTGGTCAACAGGATGAGCAGCTGACAGGAAAGAGCAACGACCAGCAGGAATGAGTCTGCATCAAAGATTCCTCAGTGCTGCAGCGCTATCCAGATTCCGGACCCTTGACTCTCTCTTTACAAAGGAAGATGCTCTAGCCTACACATCTACCAGGATTTTTCAAATGTCTGAATAACTGTGGACTTTTTTTTTTAATGCATAATCTGGACAAGTCCATAAAGCTCTTACTACGCCAGTTTCAAGACCATGAGGGTTTACTATGGTTTCCCTCAGTCACCGGGGATCTCAGTCCAATTCTGCAAAGCCATGGCTGCTCCCTGGGTTTTAACCTGCAACCCTGGTAGAAATCCCTAAAGTTCTCAATTGAAAGTGATGCTGGAAGGCATGTGTGTTCACAAAGAGTCTTCTAGCGAGCTGCGTCATTTGTGTGTGGCGGAGGGAACAGTACACATTACCATGCCCAGAACCAATCGCTAGCAATTTCTCAATGTGTTTCAAGGCAATAGATGAACACTGCATACATATATAAACGATAATTTTTCTAACATAATAACTGGAAAGTCAAGCAGGCATATTACTTATGCCCAAAAAACCTAAAAGAGCAAACGAGGGAGATGTCCTTTTCAAATCCATCAGCTTATGTCTATGAAGAGGTACATTTTCCTGTTCAGATTAATTCATCCAATCATCAGTAATCCACTGATGCCTATCATTCTACAGTGGCTTGACTGGGAACCCCATAAAAAAGACCTAGTAACAGTAGCTACCACCCACAAGGTCTGGTGTGCACAGCAGTTACTACCCATGAGGCCCAGTGTGAACAGTAGTTACTGCCCATGAGGTCCAATGCAACATCTCAAGATAAGGCGGAGAGTGTGGCCCCAATTTACAGACAAGGATGCACACTCAGAGAAAGTGGCTAGCCTGCATTGACGGTGCTGACAAATGGGAAGGAGACTGGAAGCCAGATCACCTACGTCGAAATATGCCTTCCCATCCCATTATATCCCTCCCAGCAAGGTGGGCAGGAAAGTACAGAAACGCCTTCAATGAGATGTCAGCTTGATGAGGGTCGGAAGAGGCTTCCGGGCTCTCCACTGAGAAGTCTTCAGGAGGGTAACTCCTGAGCAGAACGCTCAGGCTTCTCTCAAACAGGTGAGGTGAGCTGGAGCTTTCCAGGCAGAGACATTAGTAGCAGGAGTATGGAGCATTCAAAAACTTGGAAGTAGTTTGGTTTAAGTGGACAGCAGGACCAGAATGAGGAAGCAGCCGAGTAAAGAACGGAAAGAATGGGGGAGGGGGGCAGGGATACTGAGGAGAGCAGCGGAAACTGGACAGTCACAGACACTGATGATTTGTCAGACCCGCATACCTGAGAGGACATAGTCTCTTGTTGCAGCTGACATAACTCATACCGTCTCAGCTAGCCCGGGGATGCTCAGCACATCTTTACCCTTCGATGTGGACCGCGAATCACCATCCCTCAAACTTCCTCATTACCTGCACTGCATTGCTGACTGCCTACCGCACTGGACAGCGCAGGCTTATGCCACCACTATCCAGACCTGCTTCTCTTCCTGTGCCCCAGCTCGGGGAACAATCCCACGCTCCACTCTCTCAAGACATATCGGTCCCCAATAACAGAGCTCCTGCTGCAAGCCGCCTCAGTGAAGATGTGCATCCCGGCTCCCCCAGGAGGGAATCCAGGGATAGAGAGAGAAGGCTCAGGGCAGATCAGAGACATCACTATCATTTCTTTGCCATGGTAGGAGTCACTGTGGTCTATAGGCTGTAATCAACGGCTGAATGGTTCTGGTCCTAAGGAGTCACTGTGGTCTATAGGCTGTAATCAACGGCCGAATGGTTCTGGTCCTAAGGAGGGCATGTATGTGTATGGTAATGTGCTAGACAGGAAACTGAGTCTCCCTTCCCAGAAGCACTTTCACCAGCAAGCTTGCCTGTGTGCCTGTTAATCAGCACGAGTCTGTGCTGGGCTTCAGGCACAGCTTTAGAGCCATTACCCTCTCTGGACTGGGTAGGGCTGGGAACAACTTCCTCCCAGAGCCAATGGCTACACCAAAGAGCAGCTGGGTCGGGAATGAAAGAGGTGAATTGTGGGTGCTGATGTGGGTGCTGATGGCCTACCAACAATGTGCTCTACCTCTTGGGCCATGATCCTTCCATTTCCACATTCTTCCAGGCCTTGAAGTTCCCACCTCCTAAATATCTCCAGATTTTATTTCTGCCCACGTTCTCTGTTACTGTTTCCTTAGGTCATGCTCTTCTCAGTCCTTGACTGCTCCAAGACACACCTTTCAGAGACACTTAAAAAAAAACTATGTCATGCCAGGCGGTGGTGGCTCACGCCTTTAATCCCAGCACTCAGGAGAGAGAGCCAGGCGGATCTCTGTGAGTTCAAGGCCAGCCTGGTCTACAGAGTGAGATCCCCGAACAGGCACCAAAACTACACAGTGAAACCCTGTCTCGGAAAAGAAAGAAAGAAAGAAAGAAAGAAAGAAAGAAAGAAAGAAAGAAAGAAAGAAAGAAAGGAAGGAAGGAAGGAAGGAAGGAAGGAAGGAAGGAAGGAAGGAAGGAAGGAAGGAAGGAAGGAAGGAAGGAAGGAAAAGAGAGAGAGAGAAAGAAAGAAAAAGAAAGAAAGGAAGGAAGAAAGAAAGAAAGAATGAATATGTCACAATGGGCAAAAGTGGGAGAGATTAGCATTTCTAAATTGTAAATGAGAAGAAAATATATTTTAAATTTTTATATGAATAGCTACCACTTGTTGAGTATCTCTGCTCTTACATGTCTAAAATCCTTTTCTCAGATTTTCACAATCATCCTATAAGGCAGACACCATGTCCCTCAACACACAGAGGAGGGAACTAGGCTGACTCAAGAAGAGTTGTCCCTATGTAGCCGACAGGACACGACCACAGGGAACAGAAAGGACTAGAGACATCCGCACAGTCCCAGGGAGGAAGCTCACCTGGGCACAAAGTGTGAGCCCACGCTAAGCTGGAAGCGTGGGGATGGGGAGGAAACCCAGTTCTGAGAAGTGATATTTCACGTAGCAAAGGGCCAAGGCTGTTTCCCAAACTTGCTTCTGAATGCAGGGCAAAGCGGGGCGAGAATCTTGACACACAAGCAGTCTCTAGAGTTAGCTCATGAGCCTGGCCTTCAGGCGGGGCACGGTCTGTGTGGAAATCTGGACTGTGATTTGGTGTGGTTCGTGACACAGTCTCACTGTGGCCCCTTGCTGTCCTGGAACTCTCTTCTGTAGAGTTCCAGGCTGCTCTGTTCCTTCAGCAATGTTCCCGCCCTCTGCCTCCTGGCTGCCGGGATGACAGGCATGCGCTGGACTCTGAACAAGACTCACAAATCTTGGAACTCAGTGCCACTGACTGCTCTATGTGGGTCCCTTCTCAATCCGCTGCAGAATTTGGTTTCGCTCCCTGGGTCTCAGCTGGCTGACCCCTCCCCTACCATCTGACCTCTCCCCTATTGTGCTATGGTCCCAGGGGGCTAGGATGGGCCAGCAGAGATGCTCCCACCCAGCACTCCCTCCTAGTCCCTGCCTCCCACCCCCCTTCCTTGTTCTGACTTCCTCCTGGAATGTCAACCTCCTCTGCTAGGAAACAGACTTCTCACACTTAGGAAAGGCAGCCAGCCCTTTCAAGCCTGCAGCCTCTGGAGGAGCCATTCAGCCCTTGGGGATCGCTTCAAGAGTGTTTAGTTACAGAGGAAAGGTTTTAACAACCCATAGCATTAAGTAAGAAGGGCTGTTTCACTTAAAAAAGAAAAGAACAAACAGGAAGTGCATACGGAGCTCAGAGGCATAGGAATGCAATTCATTCTTCTCCTTTCTTTCTCTCTCTCTCTCTCTTTCTCTTTTTTTTTTTTTTTTTTTTTTTTTTTTTTTTGAGACTGGTACAGACTCTCCAAATTGTAGCTACAAGCTTCTTGAGTCACAAAGTAAACTGACTGGTTCCTGAACTTAACACACCTCGTCTCTGCCTAGGACATGTGATAACAGGTGTCTAGTGAGCCTTAATATGTGAGCCTTCCAAGCAAAAGGCACAGTGCAGAAGTGAAGGGCAGTGGCTGCCACCCAGCACAGGATGACCAGGAGCAACACATATCAAGCCTAAAGGGGTCTACACGCCAGAGCTAACACTCCGCTAAGCAGTCTCAGAGGGACACTGCTGGAACTCAGACAGGTCACATCTACACAGGCCTGCAGACAAACGCCCCCCACATCAGACTGGAAAAAAAAAACAACTTTTTTCACAAAAACCCAATGCTTATTAAGGCTGAGAACAGTAGTAAATCAGACTTATGCAGCTTCAAGGATAAAATGAGCAGAAGAGCAGTATTTAAAAAATGACAGCAGAACTCCCTAATTATGTGGATTCCCACTGCGGTGCTAACCAGCAACGGTCTCAACTGAGACAGCAAAGGAGAACGAGACTCTCCAGCCATTCATGAAATCTGTGCTTCTCCTAAAAGACTCAGGTTGGAAGGAGAATGCTCTATTTAAGAGAAAGAAAAGGCCTAAGACCTGAGAAGTCGTTGAGGAAATCCTCAGGCACAGTCACTATGAGGCCGGCCAGGACTACCTGAATCCCTGTCTCTCAACCCCCCTCTCCCCACCCATTCTACAAGGGCAAAAAAAAAAAAAAAAAACGGTGTGACTCATGTTTCCTGCCAGGCTACCAATCAGCTTTTCAGTGTGCCACATGCACTCAGTCCACTGAACCTTCTCATTCTCTGCCCACCGTCAATATGAAAACCGGAGTATCTTGGCAACGGATTTTTCACAGTGAAACCCACTTTATTCTGCAGTCTTTTCTAGTAACAATAAAATGGCACAGGAATGTCATTATCTCTGCAAAGATTTTCAATATAGCCCCGTTCCAACTGCAGCATTCCTTTCCCCCTCTATTCAAATTATAGTTAATAAGCATCTATTACATGAAGCGTACAGCCCTCGCTGCCGGAATCACAGGCATGGGCTCGCAAGCTACAGGAAAAGACAGAGGAGTCCAGAAATGCTTGGAGTGTGCTGGGTGCTGAGACAGAGATGCAGGAGACCGAGACGCGGGAGACACAGATGGGCACTGCTTGATTCTGCCAAGTCGGGCTCAGCTGAAAATTTCTCAGCAGATGAGACACTTGATTCAAGTCTTGAAGCCTGGTTCAGATGAGGGAGTGTTTAGGGAAAGGCAAAAAGGTGTATAGCAATCAGCAGGAATCCCATGCACAATGCAACAGGAGGGTCTGGAATGTCTGGGAAAACGAGAGCAATTCTGTCTGGGCACAAGCAAGCCACTGGGCAGGCAGGGCTACAGCAGTCAACTACGGAGAGGGAAGGCGCAGTGTGGACTTCTCTCCAGACAGGAATGAGTCACTACAAAAGGTTAGGAAAGGGGTACAGGGAGGCCAGCAGTTTCTGCTGCTCACCACATTCGAGGCGCCAAGAATGTGTAAGGTGGCTATTTTACAGAGGGTGAAACTGTGGCTCTGAAGTGACCAGCATCTTTGTAAAGCTCCACATCCAGCTCACATTAACAGAAATGTCACTTACAGCATCACTTCCTTCAACCTGCGTCTGTTTAAAAGGTCCCTGGTTTTGTAAGTTAGTCGGCAGATATTAAAATATATCGGTACTAACATACATATGCTTATACAACCTATGGAAACTATTTCTTTTCACTTCCTGCCCCCCACCCCCACCGCCCAACCTTCTGAGAAGTTTTCCTTCCCAGTCCAAGCAAAAGGAAACTTAGCATTCTTCACGAGATGCTTTAAAAGCTCATCTACGACTACTTTGTTCTGGTTCCCTGGGAAGTTTCTGATTCGAGGATCCAAAGTGATTCACAGTACTCACACAGGATCCTCAGGACGGTTAGGAGGTAACAGTACTTAACAGTGAATGGATGAACTGTCCATTTTAACTGGATAGATGATTTGATGCAGCTCCATCTTTTATGGTTAATGGAGGAGCTGGAGGTATGGCCCACTGCTTAAGAGCTCTGGCTGCTCTTCCAAAGGACCAGGTTCAATTCCTAGTATCACATGGCAGCTCACAACCATCTGTAACTCCAGTTCCAGAGAATCCAACTTCCTTCTGGTCGCTGTGGGTACCAGGAGGCATCAGACAAAATACTTAGACATATAAAATAAATAACTCTTTTTTTTTAGGTTAATGGAATTCCTATCTTACTAAGTTAGTTTCATTAATTTAACTATCACATCTAAGAAAGATAAGTCCCTTATTATTCAGAGGATCAACCCTTGCTAAAATGAAAATACTAATCCTTTTCATATTTGCAGAGCAATTCTAGGGACCAAATTTACAATCAAACCTTGTGACTTTTTTCAAATCTTTTGCTCCTCAGAGAACAATCCAGAAAAAATAATCTGAACCGCATTCAAGTTTTGCTTGCGAAAAGAACAAAAAGAAAGCGTTCTACCTCTCCCTGCACAGAGACCCACAAAGGGCCTAACCAAAGTTTCCCAGAACAAACATTACTCAGACACTGGGCCAGCCATAGGAGAAACTCTTACCTGAATGAGCTGAAGAGACAACAGCAGAGAACAAACAGCTAAATGCTATTGTTCTGGCTGAACATACAACCCACAGCTCTTAGCTTATACACACTGGGGCCCTTCCGTCTCAGATCAGGTTCAAGCAAGAGACTGAACAAAACAAGACTTCCTGCCTGTCAAGTGAGGTTACCTCTACAGGGAGAACGCAAGTACCTAAGTAATGCTAGAATGGGTACAAAAAAAATTGTCTTTTATTTTTCTAATTAATTTTTAAACAGAAAATCATTTAATCAGTTAAATGATAGTTTTTTTTAACATATAAGATGTGCAACTATCATCCTTGCACTGAAATGCTTTCTACCAGAACAAATTTTTTTTCACTGAAATAACCTTTATCAACATTATGAAAAACTACTTCATGACTAACTCTTCAATTCATCATTTGGTACTTAAATAAATCCAAGGAGTACTTTTCTGTTGGTACACACAAAATAATGATTTGCCAAGCTTTGCTCACATGTCCACATTTGACAGGTACAGTTAGTCATCCAACACGATGCATTATTACAACAGAAGTGCAAAGACATTTCTCTTTTACTATTTATTTTATTTTGTGTGGATGTGTATGTGGCTGAGTGTGTGTCTGCACACCAATTGTGTGGTTGAATATATGTCTGCACACCAATTGTGTGGCTGAGTGTATGAATGCACACCAATTGTGTAGCTGAGTGTATGTCTGCACACCAATTGTGTAGCTGAGTGTATGTATGCACACCGAGTGTATACAGGAGCCTGTGGCAGTCAGAAGGTGTCCCCTAGAACAGGAGTTGCAGATGGCTGTGAGCTGTCAGGTGGGTTCTGTGGTCTTCTTCAAGAGCAGGAAGTGCTCTTAACTACCTAGCCATCTCTCCAGACCCAAGGATATTTCTTTTTTATTTTTCAGATTTTTACAAGAGAATTCTTAAGTAAGCCACACAGGGATCAGTAAAATTCCTTCTATTAAAATAAAAGATAGCGGGGGCTGGAGAGGTGGCTCAGAGGTTAAAAGCACTGACTGCTCTTCCAGAGGTCCTGAGTTCAATTCCCAGCACCCACATGGCCGCTCACAGCAGTCTGTAATGAGATCTGGTGCCCTCTTTTGTGTACATAATAAATAAATCTTTAAAAAATAAAATAAAACATAGCCTGGGTGTGGTGGTTCCTGCCTGTTCTATTATCTCACCACCTAGAAGACCAAGACAGGAAGATTGTCATAAGTTCCAGGCCAGTCTGGGCTACAATGTAATACCCTGTCAAAAAATACATGTGTCTGTGAATAACTTTAATGCAAAATCAATGGTCCTTAATGTTTAATAGTTTTATTTTTTTCATGTGTGTGTGTGTGCCTGCATGTATGTATGTGTACCATGTGCACGCCTGGTGCTCTCAGGCATCACTAGGGGGCATCTGATCCCCGGTGGTCCTCATTTCACTTGAGAATAAGAAAAAGGGGGTATTACAGAATCTCAAAAAGTACTTTTTAAAAGACTTTTATCTGTTATTATGGCATGGGTATGTGTCTGTGCACAGTGGGGTGACTGTGTTACAGCACACAGCTGGAGGTCAGAGGACAACTCTGTATATATAATCTGTTCTCTCCTTCAGCCTCTATGTGAATTCCAGGGATCCAGCTCAGATCCCCAGGGATGCTGAACAGACATCTTCACACTGAGCCAACTCGTCAGCCCTTAAAAGGCACTTTAAGGCCAGGCGGCGTTGACTCACACCTTTAATTCCAGCACTCAGGAGGCAGAAACTGGTGGATCTCTGTGAGTTCCAGGCCAGCCTGGTCTACAGAGTGAGTTCCTAGACAGCCTGGGCCACACAGAGAAACCCTGTCTCAAAACAACAACAACAACAAAGTACTTTAAAAATGTAATCGATATTTTTTGTTTTAATTTCAGAGAAAAATGAGCTAATTGATGCTACTTAAATTTGTGCTTATTTTCATTTAATGTCTGAGAATAATTTTGTTAGTATAAAAATACAAAAAAAAAAATAATTACATCAAGTACATAAAGTTAAAACTCAAAATTTGCAAACAATATACAGCCCTAAAGTCCTGGAAGTCCTGAGTATGTGCCCAAGTATTTATAAAAATGTGTTTTCAGCCGGGCGGTGGTGGCGCACACCTTTAATCCCAGCACTCGGGAGGCAGAGCCAGGTGGATCTCTGTGAGTTCGAGGCCAGCCTGGGCTACCAAGTGAGTTCCAGGAAAGGCGCAAAGCTACACAGAGAAACCCTGTCTCGAAAAACCAAAAAAAAAAAAAAAAAAATGTGTTTTCAGTAACATCAGAGGTATGAATAAAATAAAGTTGAGAGCCTTTTGCCCACCATCAGTGACCATGGATTTTTGTTTCTCTACTCCTTTTCATGCTTTTTCTTATTTTCCTTCCAATAGTTAGACGAGATGTATTTCCTGGTATAAATGGCTTCAACTGGAGTTAAGTTTTTGCTAATTCTCCTTTACAGATCAGGCATGCTGCTGGAAGAGCTCTGGTGTAAGCTGCATCTCTTCCTGGCTACCCCAAAACCCTAGAGTCCTTTTCATCTGATCCTGTCTTTCCAAGATCTGAAGATTGGGCATTTTATCTCTGCTTCCCAACAGAGGTGGGCAGGCCTCCTCTCCCTTAGGAACACTTGAACTTGCAGTAACTTTTACTTTAACTAGTGATAGCCAAAGTCACCAAGTAAACCACCCCAGAGGAGAACACAGTAACAGCAGCTATCGATTACTGACTGTGAGGTTAATTGTTCACCTGTGAACTAAAGTAGGAGCTAATTTTATCTAATTCATAAACAGTAACCCGGGACTGGAGAGGTGGCTCAGCAGTTAAGAGCACTGGCTGCTCTTTAAGAGGACCAGGGTTCGATTCCCAGCACCCACATGGCAGCTCACAACCATCTGTAATTTCAGTTCCAGAGGATCAGACAGCCTTTTAGACATGCATACAGGCAAAATGCCAACACACATAAAATAAATAAAATTCAAATATACATATAGAGTAATTGACACCTGTAGGTCAAAACATGGGACGGGTAAGAGTGTTTTAAAAACCCAATTTTGTATAGCATAACATAGATGTTCAATCGATATTTACTATTTACACAGATGTTTTTGCAAACCTCATACCATTGGCAAATATACAAATGCTTAATTAAGTACATGCCACAGGTAGATAGGTTCTAAGGCACACTTTTTTTTTCCCCCAAGACAGGGTTTCTCTGTGTAGTTTTGGTGCCTGTCCTGGATCTCACTCTGTAGACCAGGCTGGCCTCGAACTCACAGAGATCCACCTGGCTCTGCCTCCGGAGTGCTGGGATTAAAGGGGTGCGCCACCGCCGCCCAGCTGAAGGCACACATTTTTAAGGAGGTATAGCAGTTGCAGATAATGCGGTTAACTGCAGCAGACAACATCTGTGTTACACACACGGACATCAAAATCAGCATGGCATGCCTGTGTGACACCCAAAGAGGCCAAGCTTGTGGTGAAAATGATTACTTCCAACCCAAGTCTGCTTTAAATACTGCTCAGTTGCATGGCACCCAGCCAAACTAACACTATTTGGAAGTTGTTGTTGCCTTTGTATCGCTCACCAAATTTCAACCCATTTGTAAAACGAGGTAAATACTATGGATTTACTAAAAATAAGTACGGGTCAGGATTTCTGACTCCCGTTTCTTTAACCATCTTATTCTATTTGATCCCGAGTCTTGGCTGCTCTCCTGACAGAATAATCTACACAAGCCACAGCTGACAGGGGTATGGCTTTCATGATTAAATGGGGGGCTCTTGCCACGGATGACTCTAGACTCCAGATGTATTTATCCTTTGCACTTCAGAAAGATCCCTTCGCTGGCTTAGTATCAGATCATAACTTACCGATCTCTGATTATTCCCACTCCCACACCAGGGACTCTGTACGCATTACCAAAA
This sequence comes from Peromyscus maniculatus bairdii, assembly GCF_049852395.1. NCBI lineage: Eukaryota > Metazoa > Chordata > Mammalia > Rodentia > Cricetidae > Peromyscus > Peromyscus maniculatus. The sequence goes on from NC_134870.1 coordinate 23,892,923, forward strand.
AGTGTCCTGTTTTGTTTTGTTTTTATTTTGGCCGATTTTGTTCACAAAATGTTCTATCATACTGTGCAGTGAAATTTTGTCTCCCCCCTTTCTTAGCAAGTGGGGTTGTGTGTCTAAGTACAGAGAAAAAGTTAAAAATATAAAGCAAACACTGTCCCTCCAAATACTGTTTTATCGCTCTTGGGAAAAAAACAAAAGATGAGAATTTGATTGAATTTTGCTTATTATAATTGCTGAGGAACACGATCTCCCAAACAAGGGGTTACGTGTTTTAGCTTTAATTGGTCACTTTGGCCTTTCTTCTGCAAGAGGATTACACCCATGAAATTCTAATTCTGTATGCCCAAACTGGCAACATCCACGAAGCGGCTTCTAGCCAGGAACAGTTTTTCTGGTGGGCATAAAGGTAATCAAAACACACACACACACACACACACACACACACACACACACACACGAGAGAGAGAGAGAGAGAGAGAGAGAGAGAGAGAGAGAGAGAGAGAGAGAGAGAGAGAGAGAGAGAGAGAGAGAGAGAGAGAGAGAGAGAGAGAGAGAGAGAGAGAGAGAGAGAGACACAGACCACAGCTCCGGGATGCGCCGGAGGGGGGGTAAAGGGGGGAGGGGGGAGGGGGACCGGACGGACACACACAACATGCAGACTCCACAGCTGCCTTAACTAAAATGCCTAGGTAGTTTAATACTGAAGGAGAAGGGCAAGCAAAATACACACACCGGATTCCTATCTCCTTGGTAGTTAAATTGTTGGAAAAGCGAAACAAACGCGCAGGCGCATCCTCAGGTTGTCAGGTACAGAAAAAAAAATGTACTCATAAAATTAAGGAAGTGGGTCGGGTGCTAGCTCGCTTTCTGTGGGCTTTCTAGGTTAGAAGCAGCAATACATTTTTGATGACTACAAACTGATCACAGATTTGCTTTGTGAGATGTTTACTTAAATGTGGAGATAAAAAAACCAGCTCGCTAGTGGAAAGAAAATTGTTTTCGGGGCAAACGTAGCATTCCCCAGCTGCAAATCCGGGGAACACAATCACAATGACCTGATTAATCTTTCAGCGAGTGAGTGCATTAGTTTACTTCCCCAAGAATACTATCAGGGAAAGGGGGGGTAGGTGAGGGCGGCTTCCACAAAGCCTAGAAGCACGCCTCCAGCACCAGAATGGGGTGCAGCCTGTCCTTTCAATCCTGCGCCTGTCTGGGAGCTGCGAGGGGCCTAAGAGCTTTAGGGGGACCCCGGGAGTGGGCAGAGTCTGTCTCCGTCGCCGACCTCGAGTTGCTGCTGAAAGTTGGGGCGTCGAAGACCCCTCAAGACACTTTTCTAAGCAACTCCAAGTTGGCGCAACCCCACAGACCCGCTTCTCTGTCTGAGGCCGGGGACTGCTGCCCCGCCTTTCCAGCGGCGGCCGGGCTGGACCGGTGACAGTCTTGAGACAAAGCCGCGGACCCCCACGTCGCGGCCCCCGCACCGCGCCCTGGCCGTGCCTACCTTGATGCCCTGCTGCTGGGTGGTGAGGGTGAGCTTGGACTCGTCCAGGAGCAAAACTTCGCAGTAAAATTCTTCCGGAACGGCGCAGAAACAGCCCATGTCGGCTGAAAGCGTCTCGAGCCAGGCGAGAGCAGCGACCGCGGTGCCCGCCGCCGCCGCCTCCCCTCAAGCGCGAAGCATTAATTTATTGTGCGCGCCGTGTAGAGGGCGAGAGGCGCGGGTCTGGGTGGGGCTCAGAGTCGGGGCGAGCTCTGGGGTCCTGCGGTCGAGCCCAGGGCACCCCGAGAAGCTCGGAGAGCGGAGGCGGGAGGGCGAGCGCGCCCCGGAGCGTCAGGGGCCGGGAGCCACCCGGGAAGCGCCCGCGGAACTAGGCGCCGGGGGCAGCGTGTCCCCGCGCATCCTGCGGCTGTGGCTCCTCTTCTGAAGACTGGGGCGGCGACCTGGGGACGACAAGAGTCGCCTGGCTAGGGACGGCCGGCCAGAGACACGAAAAGGGCGAGATCGGCGCTCCAGACCCTCCCTGGGTTCGGACGCCCCTCGGTACCCCGCAGCGCCAGCCCCACTGGAGCGATTCCCCTGCCGCAGCTCCCGAGTCCCCACCGGGCGCGCACTGCTAGCGCGGACCCCGCCCCACACCCCCCTGACAAGGTAGGCAGAACGGAGAGCGCTCAGCTTCCTTCTCTTTTGTGTCCGGGGGGTGACCACGACCCCCAGCCTGGGACGCAGGGCCAGGAGCGAAAGTCGCCACTCCCTCCCTCCGCCACTCTCACAGCCGGCCCGGGGACGCGGAGGGCCGGCCAGGGTTCCTCACCGAAACCAGGAGGGGAAGCGGGGGAGGTCAGCTTGTCGCGGGCCGCGGCTTCCGTCTGAGGGTCCCCGAACTCATCCCGCGGAGATGGTCAAGTTCAAGCTCTCCTCCCCCGAACGCCCTGCCACGGGGACCGAACGCCGCTCCTGCCGAACGTCTTGAAAAACCGGGCGTCGGAGGACCTGCGGGCGACCGGGAGCCACAGCACCGGGGCGCCAAGGCCGCCGAGGCTCCAGGGAAAGTTCTTGGCGGCGCGCGGGGCGGAGCCCTGGGCGGCAGCGACCCAGGTGCAGAGGGCCCCGGCCCCCCCGGGCGTCCGCAGAAAGCCACCGAGCCGCAGCAGGATCCCCGGGATCGCGACCCGAGCGCCCCCTCTGGGCGGGGTCTCGGCTAGGGGCGGAGGGCGGGGCGGAGGTGGTCCGTCTGGCCCGGTGCCTGCAGGTCCCGGCGAGAACGCGTGCGCTGCGCCCGAGCTGCGCGCGGCCGTCGCCAAGTCACTGCGTTCGTTTCCCTGGGAGACCTGGAGGTTGGCTCCAGGCCGGCAGGGCGCAGTTCTGCTCCGACAGACCCCTGCGTTCTGCGGTCTCGGTCCCACGCCCTCCTCGCGGCGGGCCGGGGCCAGGCACTGGTGGGCACAATAGCTCTGAGGCTGCAGTGACCCCTGGTGGGTCCCGGTGTCCGTGCACAGGCAGCACAAGCTGAGTGTGGAAGACACAGGACCCCCGCTGGCCCTGGGAGCAGGTGCAATCTGAGCTCTCTAGCTGGGAAGCAGCCGCGAATTAATGCGAATGGCAGTCAGAGGAGGGTTGGGGAGGGGGGGGGGGACACGCGCAGCGGGAGATAGCCATGCAGAACTGTTTCTGTATTGACTAGTGGGAAGAGAAAGACCTTAGCATCAGGTAGAAATTCCCTCTTCCACCACTTGTTAGCTTGAATAGTCAAAACTCAAAAAAAAAAAAAAAATATCTAAGTAAAAACTTTGTTTCCGCAGCAACACAGTAAAAACAGTTTTGCCACAGTTGTCAACAGTGATTTCCTTCGAAGGACTTCCGTGTGAAAGCTCACTTTTCCCTGCCCAACTTCCAGTAAAACCCCCCTTTATCTTCCAACGTTTCTGGAAACGGATGCAGGCTTTGCGATTCTAGTCAAACTCTGTATGCAACTTGGGGTTCTACTGTAAAAGTTTTACCCAACTTAAACCTCCGGGTTTCAGCAACTCATTGTATTGCTTTTCTGCAATACAACTTTCCTGTCGTTAATAGTCGAATGTGATTGATTGTAAGATATCTTAATGGTTTTCTTTCTTTACCACAATATGCAGCAGAACCACCTACGCCTTCAAAAGTCAAAAAATAAAAGTCCTGAGTGTAACCTTTTGTGAGTTCGAAGCCACCTACCTGTTCTACGGTTCTTTGGTTTGGGGATTTTGTCTCTTGCCACTGGTGGAAAAGTTGGGTTGGGAGTGGGGCAGTAATTCATGACATTCCATACATATAGCAGCCTTTATTAAGTGAGACATTTTATTTTCTATCTCTTTATCGGAGATTGGAGATAAGAAAATTTTAAAAATCTGGTTTTAATACAAAACTGAAGCTTCCTGGAGATAAGAAAATTCTGCAAATTTTTAGCAGCATAACTGAGTATAACTGACACGCCATAGCTACCTATATTTAAAGTATTTAACTTACATTTTGACATCTACACACCCATACAACCATCACCATGATCAAGCTGATAGATATATCCATCATCTCTAGTTTACTTCAGCGTGCTTGGCTGCCCTCCCTCAAATACCTCACCACACCTCTCTCCCAGGCACCCACAGACCTGCTTTCTGTCACTATAGAGTATCTACACTTCCTCAAGTTTATATAATGGATTCACACAGCGTCAAATCTTTTTATTTTTATGGTCTGGTTTGCTTCACTCAGTACAATTATTCTGAGATTTATCCATGTTGTGTAAATAGTCCATTCAATTTTATTGCTTGGTTGCATTCCATTATACACACAATCACAGCACACACACACACACACTCACACACGTCTGTGTGTATGCATGTATGTATGTATTTTACCATTCATTTGGGTGTTTCAGATTTTAAGCATTACAGATAAAGTAACTAAGCTGATTGTCTTTGTCTTGTCAGCTCTGACTGCCATAACAACATCATAGATTAAGTCACTTACACAGTAGACATTTTTCCTGGAAGCCCACGTTTGTTATGCCAGCAAGGTCCATTTCTAATAAGGCCCCTTCTTGACTTAAGGCAGCCTCCATCTTGCCGTTGCCTCTCTCTGTGTGTATGTGTTCATGGAAGCAAGCACCTTGGGCTTTATTCTGAGGACACAAATCCTTCAGTGTCAGGCCATCGCTTATGATCTCATTTAACCTTAATTGTTTCCTTGGCAACTGCATCTTTAAATGCAGTCATTGGGTCAGTACTTCACATAAAACACTTAAGAAACACAGTTTAGATCCTTTTTTGGTTCATAAGCGTGATGATTGGGAATTCACGCCAATGCGTGTTGTGTGCTGCCCACTAAACCTTGTTACGACGTTGGCACATTACTCATTTGACATGAAAAATAAAGAAAGGAAGAGAGAGAGAGAGAGAGAGAGAGAGAGAGAGAGAGAGAGAGAGAGAGAGAAAGGAAAGAAAGAAAGAAAGAAAGAAGGAAGGAAGGAAGGAAGGAAGGAAGGAAGGAAGAAAGAAAGAAAGAAAGAAAGGAAAGAAAGAAAGAAAGAAAGAAAGAAAGAAAGAAAGAAAGAAAGAAAGAAAGAAAGAAAGAAAGAAAGAAAGAAAGAAAGAAAGAAAGAAAGAAAGAAAGAAAGAAAGAGAAAGAAGGAAACACAGTTTAGCCCAGGGTAAAAATACATATCTTTATATGAGCCATTGTATGCATTTCTTTTTTTCTTTTTTTTTTTTTTTTGTTTTGTTTTGTTTTGTTTTGTTTTTTGAGATAGGGTTTCTCTGTGTAGCTTTGCGCCTTTCCTGGAACTCACTCTGTAGACCAGGCTGGCCTTGAACTCACAGAGATCTGCCTGGCTCTGCCTCCCGAGTGCTGGGATTAAAGGCATGCACCACCACCGCCAGGGCGTGCATTTCTTTTTAAATATAGAGTGACTGGTTGAATAAGAAGATAAGCAAGTGGCAGATAAGCCCATGGAAAGAAGTTCAACTCCATTAGTCACTGGCAGAGGACACTGCTCACACCTCAGGGGAAGCTCACCTGCAGAGCTGCCCTTTGGAGTCTTAGTGACGGTGTGGAGTACTTTGTAGTCTCACTGCCGTTGTGCACAAAAGAAGATGCAGTCACATTGGATAACAGTTCAGCAGGTTCTTAAAACTTGAAAAAAAGTTAACAAGATACAATGGAAAATGTTTATCAGAAAAATCTTTTTCAGTGTGTGCAGAGCATAGCAACATGTCCTATTTAAAGCTCTCTAGCCAAACCTTTGATATCTTTTCAGAAAAAAATTTAAGTATAATGTTTTTCTTTGGTTAAGATCCTATTTTATCTTAACAAACCTGATGCAGATAAATCAGATGACACACAAATTCAGAATAAATGAAATTCTGCAGAAATACATGGGCCGTTTATGAACAGTTCAAGAATCCTCATCCAGAGAGAAAATATTTCACTTTACAAAGACATCCTCTACCCTGGCTGAAATGTGCACTCCAAAATGCCAGGCACAGAATTACTTATTAGGTGGTCTGGTGTGGGGGTGGGGAGTGGGGACTGGGTGGTGGTGGTGGTGGTGGTGGTGGTGGTGGTGGTGGTGGTGGTGGTGGTGGTGGTGGTGGTGGTGGACACCAGAAGGGAGTATTGGATCCCCTGGAGCTAGAGTTACCATCAACTATGAGCAGTCCAGTGTGAGTGCTGGGAACTAACTCTGGTCCTCTACAAAAGCAGAAAGAACTCTTACGGGCTGAGCCATCTCTCCAGCCCCCAGAATTCTTTTTAAAGCACTGTATTTTCATTAGTGAGATGTGTTTAAATGACTCAAATCATCTCTCACCTTTTTATAACTTTACATTTTCCAAACTTCTGAAACATGATAACTTGAAAAAGGAAAAAAAAACTTGAAAATATTGATGATAAACACATAAATAATTTCATTACTTAAATGTGAGTGGGTAAGATGGCAAAATCACCGTGAAGACTTGGTAACCCACAGATTCCTGGCCTAAACCCCAGAGTTCTTAAGTGGGTCTGGAGCCTTGAGAATTTCCATTTCCAGCAAATTCTACCCGTGATACAAGGACATTTTGCAAACCACTAGAGGTTATCTTCCCCCAAAATAGTAGAAGTTGTTGCTGATTACCTACAAATAATTTGGAGGATGATTCATTCTTCACTGGTAGCCTCTCTGTTAATCTACCTCATGCATCAAGTCAATGCCTGTCAAAGAAAATTATTGAAGACCTTGTCAAGTTGGTCCCAGCAGAAAGAATAGCTTTTAAGGAAAGGAAATATCCTTGCTTGGGTTTTGTAATGCTATTGCCTAGGCTACTTGGACAACATACTCATTTTTCTTTCTAATATAGAATGTGCCCGGGCACATTCACCTTTTAAGGCTGTCCTGCCCTCTGACTCAATTCATGGCTATGCCATTCACCAGTTTTCCTCCTTCCGAGTACTGAAGTCCAAGATGACATTTATTGAAATGCCTCAAGGCTGTTGCCTACCTTGCAAGGAAACTCACTTGCCAAGATTGCCCTGCCATGAAAGCTGTTTCTTCCTCCTTGTGCTCTCCAAATCAAGGCTCTTCGGAGTTACTGAGAGTTCCTAGGCAATTTTAAAGCAAAGTCTTTGTTGTTTAATGCATTGAGATGACTTGTACTTAGTGTAAATGGTTTAGAAGTTTGAAACACCCTACCCTACCTTCACCGCTCAAACGCAGGCTACTTGAGAAATCTTATCCTGTTAGTATCTTGGGATTTTTGGTTGTTGTTTGTTTGTTTTCAGTTTTCTAAACCACAGATTCTTATCTTTTGCCTGTTTAATTGAGAGAGATTCCAGAGATTGTCAACGTGGGATAAAAGAGAGAAAGTCAGCGAAGTGCCTGCTGCACAAGTATATGACCGGAGTTCAGATCCTTAGCACCCACATAAAAAATAAAAACCTATCAATCATAATCGCATGTAACCATATCACAAAGGGGGAAGAACATGGGAGATCCCTGGAGCTCTCTGGCCCGCCAATCTAGCCTGAATGCCAGGTTCAGTGAGAGACTATCTCAAAAGACAAGGTGGGAAGCAATTGAAGATGGCCCACATCAACCTCTGGCCTCCACACATGTGCATACACACACACACACACACACACACACACACACACACACACACACACACAGCCCACATACACACAAGTATAGTAAAATGGTATTTGGGTAGATTGTTGGAAGAACTACAAAGTGACTTAAGGGTTTTTAAATGCAACTTGTTATAAATATAATATTTTAAATATGCATGCACTTTGATCCAGACATTCAGCATCTAGGAATTTAAATCAAAGCATAACCACAGATAGATGTGAAAAGATATTTACTATATATTTATAATATTAAATTTTTTGAACAATCTAAATGTCCAATAATAGGAAAGTATTAAGTTGATCACGGTGTATACATATAATAGGGTACCAAAAATCAAATAGCTGTATAACATACTGACATGGAAAATTACCAAAGGTTTAAAAAAAAAAAAGTGACCTCGCATAACTATGCAAAGTTGGAAGGGTCTGGTTTTGGTTTGAGTTTTCTTTCTTTACATTTTAAATTTTTTTATTTATTGTGTTGTGCAAACAGGGCACATATGGAAGTCAGAGGACACTTTTGGGAGTTGGTTCTCTCCTTGCACAGTGTGGATCCCAGGACTCAAACTCTGCTCCTCGGGCTTAGCTGCAAGCACCTTTGCCCTCTGAGCCATTTCGTTGAACCCATTTTTTTTTTTATGTTTTTATGATACAAACATGCTTTATTGGTTGCAATAGTAAATGAAAGAGAGAAAAGAAAATATCAGATTTTGATCCTGGGATCTGCAGACCCAGGCACTACCCTCTCTTGTTTTTAAAAGGAAATTTAAAGTTTTTGCAATGCCCATTGACAATTTTTAAAGCAAAAAAAAAATGGATTCTTATACTAAAACATGAACTCTGTCAAACTATTCCTTAAGGAAGCTGGACGTCATTAGAATGGGAACCTTTTTCTAAGTCCTAACCTAGGTTATAATGTATTGACTGTTTTACCTAGTTAATATGTTCTGGGTTTCTCCCTGAATAGCATACATCAGTATAATGACAGCTGAGTCATGTGAGTGTTAGTCCTTCTGTAAAATCTTGGAGAAAACAATAGAAAAATAAACCTTTTTGGTTATCTCATCACTGTTTTTATTTTGAGTGAGGTTAGATGACCTTGAAGATGTCCCATTATCTCTTGGTACCTCAGCCTGTCCATCTATCAGGTAAGAGCCTTGGGATATGTGTTACGGTTACTCTAGAGTATGTTCAACATGATGAACTCCATGATTTTCTACATTACTGTTCTTTAAAGGCAATGACCCCAGGAAGAAACAGCCCAGTATATCAGCTAGCGAAGAAACACCTAGGTCCCATCGATCGTTTACTTACTGTTCTTTCATTTACCACGAAGAAAGAGAAAAACACTTTCAGTTAATTAAAGACATCAATTATGGGATGTACCCTAAATTTGAAAATGTTAAAATGTTGGGAAAATTTGTTATCTGGATAAATGAAAAAACATGGTGTTATACAGGGTCATGTTTACACTGTTCTTTACTTAATTGGGTAACTTAGCTAATGTTATGTTAACATCTCAAAATTCATGCAATTAAAATAAGCAAAGGATACTGAAATAAAATTTTCACATAGCAGATATATATAAGAAAGGTACTTATCTATAATTTTTAAAAATAAGTCAATGGTGTCAAGATGTCTTTCCACAGTTTGGAATAAAGAATTTATTGCCTCACTGACAGTAAAGTTCACAGTATCATCAAGGCACTGATTCCAGGTCTCTGAGTCCCTTCCCTCTACCACCTCCACATACTGGCCTTGAATTCCGCCTAGCTTCCCTGGAGCAAACAGATGCTGGAGCCAATCCAGGACTCACATCTGCTCAACACACCACACACATCGAAGTGAGCCATCCCTTCTTACTCAAGGTCCAAGGTTTATTTTTTTCATTTACTTATTTATTTATTATTTACTTATTTATTTATTTATTTATTTATTTATTTATTTTTGGTTTTTTGGTTGGTTGGTTGGTTGGTTGGTTGGTTGGTTGGTTGGTTGGTTTTTTCCAGACTGGGTTTCTCTGTGTAGCTTTGCGCCTTTCCTGGAACTCACTCTGTAGACCAGGCTGGCCTCAAACTCACAGAGATCTGCCTGCCTCTGCCTCCCGGGTGCTGGGATTAAAGGCGTGTGCCACCACCGCCCAGCCCAAGGTTTATTCTTATTGGCATGTTTTAGTCACAAGCACCTCAGTGAAGTCATCAGGAGCGTTGATTCTAGAGCCAAGCTGCCTGAGTTCAGAGACCATGCCAGTTCACACACAGAGCAGCCCAGAAGGGACCATGATGGTGTCTAACTCGTGGTATTATCACAGGACTAGAAGGATTCATGTGATGTTCAGAACCTATTAAATTAGCAAATGCTATGAAAGTGCTGATGAACATGTTGATGATGATGTCGACGACGATAATGATGACAATAATGATAATAATGGCGATGATGATGATGACGGCAACCATGATGATGGTGGTGGTGGTGGTGGTGGTGGTGGTGATGCCCAACCCTGAAGTAATCCCTGAGGCAGATTGTACTAACCAGCTTACCCTAGATTAAACCATGCCTCCTGAGTATTATGAAATTAGCATATCTGGGTTCACACAGGCCCTCAAATATGAACCAGAAGGAATAACGAGGAAGCTAAAGCATGAAAAGCAGGTACAGACAAACAGCAAATATCAAGTGCCCAGATTGTAATTTAAATATACAAGGTCATTTGATAAATCATAGTCCAAAATAAATACCACATGTTCATGGAAAATAGCCACCCTGTGCCCTATATCTTTCTCAAATACCAAGGCTCCACATTATATGAATTATACATCTTATAACTGCTACTTAGACTTTCCTTTTGCTCAAATTTCCTTTTATCTGACTACTCAGTCAGGTCTCATTGGCCATTCTCTGTGTGCAAGGCGCAGCAATGAGAGACTATTTTCTGCCCTCATGGTCCTCACAGTCCCGTAGAGTGACAGTTCATAGCAAGTGTTAATCTTACTTTAAAAGGAACAATCATAAAGTGTGACCAGGGCCCTAGAAAAATACCACATGACAATTATTTTAAGTACACTGTTTCCAGGGCTGGAGAGATGGCTCAGAGGTTAAGAGCACTGGCTGTTCTTGCAGAGGTCCTGAGTTCAATTCCCGGCACCCACATGACAGCTCACAACCATCTGTAATGAGATTCGACACCCTCTTCTGGCCTGCAGGCAGAACACTGTTTCCTAACGGTAGGATTGTGAGTTACTGAGTATAGTCTATGTGTGTCTTCTCCCTTCCTGTGAGCTTCCTGAGGGTAGAGGCAGCTCTACCCCACTCAGCTTGTCTGTAGCTCCTAAGATAGTATGTGGCATAGAATAGATTCCCACAACTTATAAAAGTTTTTTTTAATTAATTCTTTGAGGATTTTCACAATCTTTATCCCCTGTCTCCTTGCAGATCCACCCCCCCCCATGCTATATGCAACCAACTCTGTGTCCTCATTTTTTAAAGTCCATTAAGTCCCATCAGTGCTGCCTATATGCTCTTAGGCATGTAGCCATTCACCGGAGCATGTTATTCCTACCAGGAACCAGACCCTTGACAAACTCTCCCTCTCCCAGCAGCTGGCAATTACCAATAGACCCTCAGGCATACGAGGGACTTCACGCCCACCTCCCGACTCTCCACTGGGATTTTGTCTGGCTTGAACTTGAGTTTGAGTCTTGAACTTGAGTCTTGTGCATATTATCACAACTGCTGTGCGTTCGTATATGCTGCTGCCCTGTTGTACGTGGTACATGATCCTTTGTCGTCATCCACTGCCTCTGGCTCTTACATTCTCCCCAGCTCCTCTTCCACCACGATCCTTGAGCCTTGGAAGGCAAGCAGAGTGATTTAATGTCCCATTTAGGGATTGGCACTCGGTAGTCATTTATTCTCTTCACTATGACCAGTTATAGGTCGCTGTTACTCACTGTCTACTGCAAAAAGGCACTTCTCTGATGCAGTCTGAGAGATGCACTGATGTGTGGCTACAAGGAGACATCATTGGGAGTCAGTTTAATGAAATGCCTCATCAAAACAGTTATAGCAGTAGGTTCTTTCCCAGGACCTAAGATTTGTCTGGCCACAGGTTCTTGGTACCAGTAACTGTGCCAGGGATGGGTTCTCACTTGTAGAGCAGTCTTTAAAGCCAACTAGAAAGTGGCAATTGCGCCACTATGATACCAGTGGACATATCTGGCCAGGCAGTTTGTTATTGTAGCCCACAAGGTTCCCAGCTAGATAAGATTAATGATTACTTTTCTGAGATCATGCACAGCACCTTCTGGCACTACAAAAGCTAGCCAGTATGGTTGATGCTTCCAGGTCAGTACCACCTTGATTTTTCCACATTCTATGACTCAAGCATGTGATGTCTTCAGCAATAGGGTCTTACTATCAACTTTTGGAGGTTAACTAAGAGCATGACAATAGCCTGTAATATTTGGAGAGCATAGAGGTAACTTGGTCCTAACATTTAGCTTTTTGTTGGAGTACAAACAGCCTTCAGACAGTGAAGGGAACTGTGGGAGTCTGTGGGGGAGCAGCTCTGACCTTCTCCCACCTATCGAAGGGTTCTTAGATGGAGGAGAGAGGAATAAGGAAATATCAGATAGAAAGAGAGACATAGATGATGAGAAGAAAGAAACACAGGATGGCTTCGAGAGGACCTGGGTCAATACTCAACAGTTTCATCTTTTATTCAAAAGGGTTTTTGATAATATGCCAAAGGGAGAGGCAGAAGTCTTCCCCCTTGCAAGATCAAAGCACACTGCACAGCCAAGTGTAGACCCTTCCAAACACCTGGTAAACATGCCCATGGCCAAACCATCCTATTATGTAGCCCTGCTGGGTAAAGCAAGCTCAGATTCTCTGACCCTGAGTAAGGTCTCACTAGGAAGCCTCTGAGGGCTCCCACAGGTCCCCCTTCTTAATAACATAAAGGGCTTCTCAGACCCCTCAGATGGACTGTGCCTGTCTTGTCACCTTCTTCACTAGATAGCCTTACCCATCTTTGAGATACACTTTCTGCCAAGTGTACTCTGTCTTAGGTTGACAGCTAGCAAAAAGGACTTACCCATCTCTGAATACCAGGCTCTAGTTGGGGAGGGGTGCAGAGCTTAACTCTGTACAGCTCTGAAGCCACTTTTCCACTAAGAGATTATTCCAACTAGGTGGAATAATTATAACAATACTCCTGCTCCTTGTGGCTGCTAGGCCTCCTAGTAAAGGGGTAGAGGATGATAAAGATAGAATGGCCTTTTTGAATGAGTCTATGATGACTACAACAGTCTTAGCTGTACTAAGCCCTTTTTTAAATCAATAAACTCTTGATGCAACCACATCAAATAAATCAGTAACACCTAATGCAACCACATCAAATCTAAGAACTCCTTAGCATCACCATACCATGGTTCATCAACATTAACAGGTTAACATAATTCTAGTATGAATATTACCATACAAAACTACAATTCTTACAAACTTACATCCAAAAGTAAACTCTCAATAGAACAACTTACACTTTACAAACTTTAGCAAACATCCAAAAGCAATCTCTTAATAGAACTTTTTGCATTTCTTGCTAACAAAACATAGGGTATATTAACACAAGTTAACATTATCCATTCAAAGAACAAGAAATATTTTTTTTTTTAAAATTAAAGGGACTGAGGAATATTAATTCCCCCTTTTCTTTATAATTTTTAAGCTGCATCTTGAACCTGGGTAGAAAAAAACAAATTTCTCCATTTCTACATAAACAGTTCCATTTCTATACAAAACAGTTCAATTTTTTTTAATGTTGAATGCTGTTTATTGAAGGAGGGAAGAGGTCTTAAATACAGGCTTACAGCACAATGGGAGAACCCCAGAGGGCAGAAGTTCGCTGCAGATGTTTTATAGTCTTGCATCTAAGCTGTTAAAGCCCATTATGCAGGATACACAGACAAGGAACTTCCCTTAAGCATTCAGGAGGGTGGAACCCGGCAGAGAATTAGCATATGGAGGATATCAAGGTCAAGGTCAGCAAGCAAGACAATAGTTACCCAAAACAGGGGCCAAGGTCCTACAGGTCCCCCTTTTACTAAAAAAAATGAGCTTCTGACTTAGGTTGCGTGAGACGTCAGTGGTCGCCTTACCCATCATGGAGAAGCCTGTCCAGGCCACACAGGTGCTCTGTCTTAGGTTGGTGAGTGCCCCCCAGGCATTACCTGTCTCTGAATACTCATTATCATACAGGCTCAATCGTGTGTGAGCTGCAGAGTTAACTGCTGCCAAAGATCTCAAAGTGGCACTGGGCTTGCAATCTGTGTGTTCAACACAGAAAAGACCAATAGAAGTCCTAACCTACCCATAGCCAGTAGGCTAAAGGCAACTGAGCCGTTCCCTTCCTTAATGAGCCATACTGCCAAATTGGAGTCCTTGTAAGATGGTATCCCCAAAGCAAATGGAACTTGAGTTTATAAATTCATAATTTTCAAAGCCAATTGAAATGTATATAACTATTGAATTAAATTTATCATGCCCAATAGAATGAAAGATTAACTAACTGTGGTAGCTACTTTTACTGCCAGGGTCTCCACTGTGCTAGCTGTAGTAAGCAATTATGAAATGGTAATTCCAGAAACAGTAGCAGTGGTGGCTGCCACTGCAGTTCAATTTTTATACACACAGTTTGTGAGTTACCACAGTTAATAAAACATATATGCATACACAAAATAATTTCACAAACAGTTCATAAGTCATCACAGTTAATAATGTAAATACATGAATTCAAAATTGTCCCATTGCAATCGAACCACTCCTGTCCATCCCATTTTTTTAAGCCTGAGAAGTTCAAAAAGTCAGTTCTGACACCGGTCTTAATATTCCACTGAAAATTTTCTGTTACCAGTCTTAAAGTTCCACTGAAAGCTTTCTGATACAATGCTTAATGTTCCATTGACAGCCCAAGATCAGGGCCTGGCTCATCAACTGCCCTGAAGTCTTTGTATAGCTTCCAAGTCATAAGCAAACAGCTCTAAATATGACCAGTCCCTTTACCAAAATATTTTGCAGTGCCCCTTGCCTGCAACCCAGTTCAAACCAGTGTCTCTGAAGCCTCACTCTCAGCTACAGAGGCACTTTCAGTTAGCCTTCCCCTGGGCCATTTGCTCTATGGCAAAAAACTGCTAGCTGGCTGGGAAAGACCTCATCCTACAGTCAGCATGGACCACCAGCGAACAAACTGCACAGCTTTGGCTGCTGGCTCTCTTCAGCTTCCACAGTCCTGGTCTGTCTGTGCCTCCTGTAACCAACACGTCCCCCCAGGACCCTGGTGTCCTGAGGCCCTGAGGGTTCTCTTGTGCCTTGCACTTCACAGCTGGATGCCGCCCCATTGCTGTGAGCTATGGCTTTCACTCACAGCTTTCAATCAGCACCATGGGTCCCAGAGGAAACGCAGCCTCAGCCAGTTGCGACCTCTGCACCTTGGCTCCCTTACCTGCTTTGCCAGCTGTCCTCCTCTGAGCTGCCCTGCTCCAGTCACCAATGTTGCTTCTCCACCTAGGGCAGCAGCCTTGCCACTGCAGGGTTGCCACTACTGACCGCTGCTGCCTCTCCCACAGCATCTCTGCTGGGCCCTGGCCACCGGGGACTCTGGCTGCTGGAGTCTGAAATCTCTGCTGCACTCCAATCCGCCACTGCTGCCTGCTGTTCACCTCTCTCTTGGCATGGCGTCTTGGTTTGACAAGGTTGAGTGCAGCCTTAAGCCATGTCTCTCCAGGGCTCTCAACAGCACCCTGGCTAACTGCACCCTCCTTACTGTGGTCCCGCCATGTGGCAGAAAGCGTGTAGAGCCCCTCACTGCTTGTGTTGGCCTTGGTGTCTGCCACCCCTGTGATGATGCCCCCAGGGTCCCAGCTGCCAACACCTGGCTGTGGCCACCATGTATGCGCTGCTGCTGCTGCTTCCTGAAGCTGGCAGTCTCAAATGCTGCTTCTTGTTCTCGGATCGCTAAGTCAGCAGTGGCTGCTCCGTCCTGGACACTGCTTTCTGCATCCCAGGTCCAGCACTAGGGAAAATCTACTCTACCCTAAGATACCTAAGCCTTCACAAAATCCCTATACCTAAAGCCTATTCTACCCTAATATACCAAAGCCTACATTTCTCTCACAAAACTTTTATGACTTACTTTAATAGAGAAAGAAACAGAGACACAGAGAGATACTCGTTGCAGCCTAGCTTGAACTATTCTACTTTATATTTACAGTTTTACTCCCAAAGAATAGAATATGACCACCTCAACTTAATTCATTACCAGGCATGCCCCCTCAACCCGTGGTACCCCCTCTTCTATCCTCTGTACCTAAGCCCCATGTTCAGGTTACCATCTGTGGGAGTCTATAGGAGACCATCTCCAACCTGCTCCCACCTATCAAAGGGTTCTTAGATGGAGGAGAGAGGAATGAGGAAATATCAGATAGAAAGAGAGACCTAGATGATGAGAAGAAAGACAGAGACACAGGACAGCTTTGGGAGGGCCCTGGGTCAATACCCACCAGCCTCATCCTTTATTCAAAAGGGGTCTTTATAATATGCCAAGAGGAGAGGCAAAAGACCTCCCCCTTGCAAGATCAAAGCACACTGTATAGCAAAGTGTAGACCCTTCCAGACACCTGGTACACACACACACACACACACACACACACACACACACACACACACACACACACGTGGCCAAATCATCTCCTTATGCAGCCCTGCTGGGTAAACAAGCTCAGATTCTCTGACCCCGAGTAAGTTCTCCCTAGGAAGCCTTTGTGGGCTCCCACAGAGAACAAGCAAGAAAACTGGACCCTGCAAGTATGAGGTACCACACCTTCTTCACAGCCTGTCTTGAGCTTCCTCATACATGAGGAAGAATGAAATTCCCACCTTTATTTAAACCCTATTATTTGTTTGGGGTTTAGTAAAAATGTTTAGTTTTGTTACAGATGGCTAAACATCATCCTAATTGACATTTATACAATGTGATCAATAATGTAAGAGATCAAGAAACTGAATTAACAAACTTAATTTTTTGTTGTTGTTGTTGTTGTTTTGTTTTCCGAGACAGGGTTTCTCTGTGTAGCTTTGTGCCTTTCCTGGAACTCACTTGGTAGCCCAGGCTGGCCTTGAACTCACAGAGATCCGCCTGGCTCTGCCTCCCGAGTGCTGGGATTAAAGGCGTGCGCCACTACCACCCGGCCAAACTTAATTTTTAAGGACTTCTTGGTTGTATGCAACTATATGCTTCTCCTTGGAAACAAGTTTTGCCTACTCAATGAAAATAGTCAACTTCGTTTCCCCTTTCCCAATCCCTAAACATTGTGAATAAATTCACAATGTGTTTTGCCAAACAAAACCTCCCACAGACCTTAGCTAAACCCTCTTTCAACCCATACTCTCCTTGGCAACCCTGGAAACATTTTAGGAGCCAAGCCACTACAAAGGCACCATCAGGGAGTCTTTTCATGACCATATCCTCTTCTCTCCCTGGAAATTCACTACTGCGAGAAATTACCTAGAAAGACACACATGCCAAGCTTCTGAGGGCCACTCTCTTCCATCCTTGACCATTGGATACCCAGAAGAATGTGCATTTCAGGGACCAACCTTGACACATCCACCCAGCCTGTGTGGTGAAAGTCAGAATGTCTCTAGTAAACCCAAGTCTACAATCTAACCTGAAACTGAGTTGTACTGGGACCTAAGCAATGATCTCAACACTTCCAATATAAACATGTGGTGACAGCAAGCCACCGAAAGTTTTGGGGCATGACTCCAATGTGAAACAACCCCTGCAACCTGTTGGGAAAGTTCAAGGACATTCTTTCCCATGAATGCATACCTACACTCGCCACGACTGAGGAATGGCAACCAACATCATCTGTAGAAGGAGACCTCCTCATGATACTTTGTGTGTGTGTGTGTGTGTGTGTGTGTGTGTGTGTGTGTGTGTGTGTGTGTTTAGCATGAACATGTATGGGGTCACATGTGGGTGTGTGTAAGGGTACAGAGGCCAGAGGTAAACCTCAGGTTCATTCCTCGGGAGCCATTCACCTTGTTCTTTTCAGATAGAATCTCTCACAGGGATGTAGAGGCTTGCTAATTAGACAAGGCTGACTGGCCAGAAAGCCCCATGGATCCCTACGTCACCCCTGACCCAGCATCCGGATTACAAGCACACACCCTACTTTGGCTTTTCATGTGGGTTCTGGGGATTGAACTCAGGTCCTCATGCTTGCACGGTTTAACCAACTGAGCCATCTCCCTCTTTGCTTCTACTACCCCAAATTTCTGTATTGTCTTCTCAAATCAATTTTACTGGCCTTACTCCTAAGAGGAATTGACTCCAGATGGTGGGTTGTAAATTGGCCATGACTCTCTGTTTCCTGTGCATAAGATGTTTTGGTGGCATATCCAGATAAACTGGGGATTTGGGCAAGTGCTCTAGGCTAACGCTATTCTTCAGTGCAGAACAAGATGGTCTACAAAGATGAACAAGGCACATGGGCAGAGGGCTAGTGATGTCCCACCACGCATGCTTCCTGGGTTCCGCCATTAAGCAGCAGCATGGAGAAGGCACAGGGTCCCAAGCCTCTCTGCTACATTTCTTCACTAACGTGTGATTGGCAGTGGCTAGAGTGCCGGCATTCGTGATGGTAGTTGATAGACGGTGCAGCCAGGAAGATCTGGTCCTTGACTGAATGCAGAGGGAGGGGCAGGTAGAGTGAAGAAGGGGCCCATCTGCCTTTACCCAACAGTGAGGCGTAGTCCTGTGCATTGGTATTTTTATTATGCTGTCTCTCTAACCTCCACAAAGCTAGGACACTGTTGGAAAGAAACTGTGGCAGATTTTTATCTAAGATGGAGTCTTTCGGCGAAATAAAAGACAAAGAAGTAACTGAGAGATAATGGCTGAGTCAGTATAACGGCCTGGCATTTCTGCTGTTTTAATTAAAGCAGTAAATCCCACCTCTATCTCACCCTCACCCCGGAGTACATATGTCTGAAGGAAATTTGAATAGTCACAGCTAGAGATGTGCTACTACTATCAAATGGTTAGAGAAAAGGAACTCTGCTAAACACACCACAGTGCTTAAGACAGGTCCAAAACTATAATTACTGCTTTTAAAAAAAAGTAAGAGAACTGGGCATGGTGGTACTCTCTTGTGGTCCAGCTACTAGGGAGACTGAGTTATGAGTTCAAGGCCAACCTGGATAACATAGTAAGCTGTACTAAACACAGACTTAAGTTAAAGCAAGATTTCCTACTTTGTTTAATGTTTAATATACTAATATATTCCAATTTTAAAATCAATAAATTTAATAGTGTAATTTTATCAAATTAAATTTAACTTTGATTTCATGTATTGAAATTATTGCTCATTGGTAAGTATAAATACACTCATTTTAATATGCTCTACGTACATTTATTTTAAAGGATTGTTTTGGGTTTAGGGTTTTGGTTTCACATATTGTATGATCCTGTTTATGTGAACTATCCCAAGTAGATCAATCCAAGGAGACGAAATGCACAGAAATGACCAGCAGAAGTTGGTGAGACAGGAACCCAGAAAAATAAAAATAAAGTGTTTCAGTATTGGAGTATTGAACTCTTTAGATGTTAGATAGACTGGGCGACTGCTATATAGTGAACTACACACCATTCAGTCATGCCATGTACAATGGCTAACCTTATGTTACATGAATTACACATCAATAAATTATCTTTTAAAACAATTCATATGAAGACACCACAGTGTGGTGGTTTGAATGAAGATGGGCCCCCTAGGCTCATGTTTGAATGGTTGGTCTCCAGTTGGTGGAACTGTCTGGGAAGGATTAGGAGGTGTGGCCTTGTTGGAGAAGGTATGTCACTGGGGATGGGCTCTGAGGTTTCAAAAGCTCGCACCATTGTCTCTCTGCCTTGTGGTTGTTGTCTCAATATGTTAGCTCTCAGCTACTACTCCAGCGCCATACCTGCCTGCTGCCATGCTCCCTGCCATGATGGTCATGGATTCTAATCATATGAAACTGTAAGCAAGTCCCTAATAAACTCTTTATTTTATAAGTTGCCTTGGTTATAGTGTCTCTTCACAGTAACAGAAAAGTGACTGTGACAATAAGCAATGTCTTTGAAATCTTGTGCCTGTTTTTTTAATCTTCTCATGACATTTTATGCATATGTATTTAGAATTAGTAACTAAAACTTGTTTTTTTAATATATTCAATATTTTTAGGCATGTTCATAAAAACGAATGCAGAAATGAACAATTATTAAGGAAATGTGAAACCACTCTAAGTATCAAATAAAGCAATGGAAAAGTGATAATGTAATGCTAATAATACAATGAAATAAATCTTCAGTATCATGAACTGCTACAAGGATTGCACCAGTCTTCCTCCATTTCCTTAGATTTGTATGGTGTTTAAATGAAAAATATTTTCCATAGACTCAGGCATTTGCACACTCATTTCCAGTTGATGCCACTGTCTGGGGAAGTTTAGGAGGTGTGACCTTGCCAGAAGTAGGTCACTGGAGGTGACTCCAGTGAGGTGGTCTTTGAGAGTTCAGGGTCTCACGCTACTTCCTGTTCACTCTCTCTGCTTTGTGCCTCCACTGAGGACCTGATCTCTTAGCAACCTGCTCCTGCCTCCACGCCTGCCCCACACCACCTTACCTCCTCTCCATGATGGGCTCGTATCCCTCTGGAACCGTGAGCCACAGTAAGCTCTTCCTTCTGTGAGTTGCCTGGGTCAAGGTGTTTTATCATAGCAACAGAAAGGTAACTGATACAGTTCCTCTTTTAAGTCAGAGTGAGAGGGTTAAGAGTGTCTGGATGCAGCACTGGGCACTTGAACCAGGAGGTGGAAGGACAAACCCCCCACAGATTTCACATGTGGCTAGCTCTCCTGTCTGTCCTGTCTTTGATTACTACAATGGACGTGCGAAACAGGAGCAGGACGATAAGAAAAGAGTGACTCCGTGGTACCCAGAAGCCACTGTGCTTAACTGTGCTTGAACTTGTAAAATCCATGACAAAGGCCAGTCCTGTATCAGCATTGTGATGTTAATATTGACCCTTCAGTGAGGACTGGTAAACTGAGGCTCAAAGAGGTGACAGGACTCCCCATCAAGAGGCAGGTGAATGGATAGTGGGTTCTTCCACCAGGACATACCAAAGTGACCTCCACACTCAACAGAGTCCTTTCTTCCTCCTCAGGGACCAGTGAGGTACAGAATGAAGACATGCTTGCTGTCGGCAGCCTGACTTCAGAAAGGCTCCCATGAGACCATCGCTCACTAGACACTCAGTACGCAGCCTATTCCTCCTTTCCTGGGACTTTGATTTTTATGGGCTGCCTTTGATGAGAGACTTTAGGGGTCTGGGAAGATTAAGGCACAAGCAGAGACCTTACCGCCATCTCTTCCCAGACGGCTCTTGTGTGATGATGGAACCGCTGTATGCTGGGCGGATGGCTCCTGATGAAACCTGCCAGCTCGCTTCCCCTGGCACCAAGCAAGCATCTGGTGTCAGGGTCAATATTTACCGTCATTTAATGCTTACAGTGCTTCGTCTGTTTGTTTATTTATTCAGCAGGCAATTAGGCTTCACAGAGCAAAAGCCTTTGTTCTCTCCTTGGATTACTGAGCATCTAAGCTATGGAAAAGAGCTTTCAGGCAAGCCTGCCCAAGCCTCGGTGTGTGGGGCTTGCCTGCAGCTGCTGCTCTGACGCAAGAAAGAAGGAATACACCCACGTAAGTAGACACATACACACTGAGACTAGATCGCCATTGTGACGTATAACGTGTATATTTGGGTACACACTATTAAAATATAGCATAGGCATTATTCTGGAAATATTGAATCGTATTCTCTTTAATTTTGGCATACGTCCCATGAATGTGGATTTTTTTTTAAAAACATCTTTGGATGGTTTTGTGAACAGAAATTATTCAGAAAATTTTAAAAGTCAGTGATGTATCAAAGTTAAAAAAAAAAAAAGAAAACTCGAGGGTTTTCTTGAGATTTTAGTAAATTTACAAATCTTACCCTATTCTCAAAATGAACGAATTTAACATCACTTGAAAGGAAGTCTTGATCAAATTAGTATATAACCTTACATTTTGAACTGTCTATATGGTTTATTTCCTTTTTGAGTGTTTAACTTATCTAAAAAACACAGAAAACCTTACTATCACATAATTAAATATATGCAAATTTTATCTGTTCATTTAAAAGTTAATTTTCAGCTGGGTGTTAGGGCACACTCTCACCCAGCATTCAGGAGGCTGAGGCAGGAAAATGGTGATGTTGAGGCCAGCCTGGACTACATTTAAGATTGTCTCAGAAAGGGGGAAAGAAGACAGAAGCTTGGTGATAGGACACTTACCTAGCATGTACAAAGCCCTTTGGTTTAACTATTGATTAGAAAAAAGAAGAAAAGAAAAAGAAAAAAACCTCCTAAAAGTCAAAGTATTAAGATCAAGCCACATGAGTCTACTTAATGGGTAATAGGGATTTATTAAGATATAAATTAAGGAAATACACTCAGGAACACGGAACAGAGTAGACAGCTGAAGTTGTCCTCTGATCTGACTGGAAGCGAATCCACCTGGCAGAGCAGTCACACCAGGAAGCAGGCAGCAGGGAGAAGTGTGTCCTGATCCTTCTCCCTCTCCTTATAAGAGGTCACAACAGCAGGAAGTACTGCCTCCTTCCGGCCCTACAGCCCAAGGTCATGGGCAGAGCAAATACCATTACATCAAAGTTATTTTTGTACACAGATATTAAGCAGGGCTGGAAAGATGGTTTAGCGGTTAAGGGCACCGGATGCTCTTCCAGGGGACCTGAGTCCAATTCCCAGCACCCACATGGAAGTTAATAATTGTCTGTAACTCTAGTTCCAGGAGATCTGATTATTGCTTTTGAGGCATGCATGTGGCACACAAATATATATGCAGCACATAAACATGCATACACATAAAAAAAATTTTTAATCTTAAGACATTAAGTATATAAACATATTTGTTCTTTTTAAACTTCTAATCCTATTTTTAAACCTAGCAAGATATTTTACATGTGGACTTATAGTCTCAGGCTTAAATTAATATTTAATGATAAATATATCTTGGGAACAGCCTGCTTGTCTATTCTACTAGGCTCAATTGTCTTAAGTATCACAAATACTCAAAAGTACCAAAACTGCACAAACAAAAACACCATTGATTCCCTGAGTTTGCTTCTATATTTAATTCAAAGTCTTCCAGAGATTAAACAAATGTTTAAAAACTAAGGGAGGCAGCTAGAGAGGTGGTTCAGCAGTTCAGAGTGTTCGCTGCACTTGTGGAGAACTTAAGTTGGAGTCCTAGTATCTGCGTTGTTGGGTAGCTCACAGCTGCCAGAGGCTCCAACTTCAGGGCATCTGACACCCTCTTCTGGCCTCCAAGGGCACCTGCCCACATACCCTTACACAAACGTACATCATACACACATGCATACACATAAATGTATGTAAAGTAAGTCATAACAACTGCGGAAAACATTGCATCTCAAACATTTGGGGGGTGGGCTGCTTTCTCAGCCGGCTAACTGTTCATCACAATCACAAATACTAACTGGGACTTGAGGGTTGGGGTTAGAGACACAAAGTATCATCGCCCTCTTACCCTATGATCAGCTTAGCCCCTTCTCATGTTACTATGGCAACTTCAAGGGACCAAAATTGAGTCTCCTGAGTCCAGAGGAGCCAAAGTCAATTTGCAGACCTTTAGCAAGGAATGTGCAAGCCTGGACTTCACCCTTCCTTCTCCTTCAACAACCCACACAGGCCAGAAACCCGGGAAGGCTGTCCTCTCCTCCAATTCATGAGCTACCTAAGCTACCTCCAGATTATACTCCATCTGGAACTTTCAGACTCTCTGAGATCTGCCCCTCCTCTCCTTCCCCACAGTTGTTGCCAGACTTACGGTCTCATCACTCTTCTTCCTTCAGGTTATGCAGGGATCCCCTTCTGAATCCTGCCTGTTTTGGGGGCCTCTACCCAAGCCACACCTTCAATCATGATAATCCACTTCTACCGTTGTGATAAGAACCACCTAACCTTCCAACCTTCCATCACAAAAAATGATCACTGTGATGGTTTGCATGAAAATGGCCCCATAGGCTTCATTCCAGGGATGCAAGGATGGTTCAACATATGAAAGTCTGTCAATGTAATAACACCATATAAACAAACTGAAGGGGAAAAAACACATGATCATCTCACCAGATACTGAAAAGGCTTTGACAAAACCCAACACCCCTTCATGATAAAGTCCTGGAGAGATCAGGAATACAGGAAACATACCTAAACATAATAAAGGCAATTTACAGCAAGCCAACAGCCAACATCAAAGTAAATGGAGAGAAACTCAAAGCGATTCCACTAAAATCAGGGGCAAGACAAGGCTGTCTGCTCTCCCCATACTTATTCAATATAGTACTTGAAGTTCTAGCCAGGGCAATAAGACAACATAAGGAAATGAAGGGGATACAAATTGGAAAGGAAGAAGTCAAGCTTTCACTATTTGCAGATGACATGATAGTATACATGAGTGACCCCAAAAATTCGACCAAGGAACTCATACAGCTTACAAACACCTTCAGCAATGTAGCAGGATGCAAGATAAACTCAAAAAAAAAAATCAGTAGTCCTCCTGTATACACATGATAAATGGGCTGAGAAAGAAATCAGAGATACATTACCCTTTAAAATAGCCACAAATGATATAAAATACCTTGGGGTAACTCTTAACTAAACAAGCAAAGGACATGTATGACAAGAACTTTAAGTCCCTGAAGAAAGAAATTGAAGAAGATGTCAGAAAATGGAAAGATCTCCCATGCTCATGGATAGGCAGGGTTAACATAGTAAAAATGGCAATCTTACCAAAAGCAATCTACAGATTCAATGTAATCCCCATCAAAATCCCAACACAAATTCTTCACAGACCTGGAAAGAACAATACTTAACTTCATATGGAAAAACAAAAAACCCAGGATAGCCAAAAGAATTCTGTACAATAAAACAACCTCTGGAGGCATCATGATCCCTGACTTCAAGTGCTACTATAGAGCTACAGTAATAAAAACAGCTTGGAGCTGGGTGGTGGTGGTGGTGGTGGTGGTGGTGGTGGTGGTGGTGGTGGTGGTGGCGGCAGCAGCAGCAGCAGCAGCGCACACCTTTAATCCCAGCACTCGGGAGGGAGAGGCAGGAGGATCTCTTTGAGTTCAAAGCCAGCCTGGGCTACAGAGTGAGTTCCAGGAAAGACACCAAAACTACACAGAAACCCTGTCTCGAAAAACCAAAAAATAAAAATAAATAAATAAATAAAAACAGCTTGGTACTGGCATAAAAAACCGACATGTGGACCAATGGAACTGAACTGAAGACCCAGACATTAATCTGCACAACTATGAACATATGATCTTCGACAAAGAAGCCAAAACTGTACAATGGAAAAAAAAAGAAAGCATCTTCAACAAATGGTGCTGGCATAACTGGATGTCAACATGTAGAAGACTGCAAATAGATCCATATCTGTCACCATGCACAAAACTTAAGTCCAAGTGGATCAAAGACCTCAACATAAATCAGTTACTCTGAACCTGCTAGAAGAGTAAGTAGGAAGTAGTCTTGAATGCATTGGCACCGGAGATCACTTCCTAAATATAACACCAGTAGCACAGACACTGAGAGAAACAATTAATAAATGTGACCTCTTGAAACTGAGATGCTTTGTAGGGCAAAGGACACAGTCAACAAGACAAAATGACAGCCTACAGAATGGGAAAAGATCTTTACCAACCCCACATCTGACAGAGGACTGATATCCAGAACATATAAAGAATTCAAGAAATTAGACATCAAAATACCCAACAGTTCAATTTTAAAAAAGGGCTATAGAGCTAAACAGAGAATTCTCAACAGAAGATTCTCAAATGGCTGAAAGAAATTTAAGGAATTGCTCAACATCCTTAATCATCAGGGAAATGCAAATCAAAACAACTCTGAGAGGCCGGGCAGTGGTGGCGCACGCCTTTAATCCCAGCACTCGGGAGGCAGAGCCAGGCGGATCTCTGTGAGTTCGAGGCCAGCCTGGGCTACCAAGTGAGTTCCAGGAAAAGCGCAAAGCTACACAAGAGAAACCCTGTCTCGAAAAACAAAACAAAAAAAAAACCAACTCTGAGATATCATCTTACACCCGTCAGAATGGCTAAGATCAAAAACACTGAAGACAGCTTATGTTGGAGAGGATGTGGAGCAAGGAGAACACTCCTCCACTGTTGGTGGGAGTGCAAACTTGTACAGCCACTTTGGAAATCAATATGGCGCTTTCTTAGAAAATTGGGAATCAACCTCCCTCAAGACCCAGCTATACCACTCTTGGGCATATGCCCAAGGAATGCTCAATCATACCATAAAGACACATGCTCAACTATGTTCATAGCAGCATTATTTGTAATAGCCAGAACCTGAAAACAACCTAGATGCCCTTCAGTTGAAGAATGGATAAATAAAATGTGGTACATATACACAATGGAATACTACTCAGCAATGAAAACAATGACATCATGAGGTTTGCAGGCAAATGGATGGAACTAGAAAATATCATCCTGAGTGAGGTAACCCAAACCCAGAAAGACAAACATGGTATGTACTCACTTATAAGTGGATACTAGAAGTAAAGCAAAGGATAACCAGACTGCAACTCACAACTCCAGGGAGGCTACCTAGTAAAGAGGACCCTAAGAAAGACACAGGGATTGCCCAGCGACAGAGAAATGGATGAGATCTACATGAGCAAACTGGAGTTGGGGGTTGGGCAATGGAGGGCAAGGGTTGGGGGGAAAGAGAGCTTAGGGGGTGGGAGATCCCAGCTGGATCAGGAACAGAGTGGAGAACAAGGAAAGAGATACCATGATAAATGAAGACCACATGGGAATAGGAAGAAGCAGAGTACTAGAGAGGTCCCTAGAAATCCACAAAGATTATCTCCACAATAGACTACTGGCAATGGTTAAGAAAATACCTGAGCTGATCTACTCTAGTGATCAGATGGCCGAACACCCTAACTGTCATGATAGAACTCTCATACAGTGTCTGATGGAAGCAGATGCAGAGATCCACAGCCAAGCCCCAGGTGGAGCTCCAGGAGTCCAATTGGAGAGAGAGAGGAGGGATTATATGAGCAAGAGATATTGAGACCATGATTAGAAAAAGCACATGGACAAATAGCCAAACTAGTGGAAACACATGAACTGTGAACCAATAGCTGAGGAGCCCCCATGGACCTGGACCAGGCCCTCTGGATAAATAAGACAGTTGATTAGCTTGAACTGTTTAGGAGGCCCCCAGGCAGTGGAACAGGGTCCTGTCCTTAGTGCAAGAGCTGGCTTTTTGGAACCTAGGGCCTATGCTGGGACACTATGCTCAACCTTGGTGGAGGGAGGAGGGGACTGGACCTGCCTCAACTGAATCTACCAGGATGGGCTGACTCCCTAGGGTAAACCTTGCCTTGGAGGCGGTGGGAATGGGGGTGGGTTGTGGGGGAAGGCTGGGGGTGGGAAGAGGGAGGACAGGGGAATCTGTGGCTGATATGTAAAATTAAATTAATTATAAAATAAAAATATTTTTTAAAAAAAGAAAGAAAATGGCCCCATAGGCTCACAAGGAGTGGCACTATTAGGAGGCGTGGCCTTGTAGGAGTAGGTGTGGCCTTGTTGGAGGAAGTGGGTTTTGAGGTTTCAGATGCTCAAGCCAGGCCCAGTCTCCCCCTCTTTCTCTCTCTCTCTCTCTCTTCCTGCTGCCTGCCAATCCAGATGTAGAACTCTCAGCTACCTCTCCAGCACCATGTCTGCCTGCGTGCCACCATCCTTCCTGCCATGACAACAATGGACTAAACCGCTGAACTATAAGCCAGCCCCAATTAAATGTTTTCCTTTATAAGAGTTGCTGTGATCAGGGTGTCTCTTGACAACAATAAAAACCCTAATACAACCACCTTGCTCTGATCACAGTTGTGACAATGGCCCAGCCTTCAGTGAGGATGAGAGCAATCGTGGACAGAACAGCCATGCCCCTTCAGGATGACGCACCAACTCCCTTCGGTTATGGCAAGAGCAACCCCCACCCCCTTCAACGATGCCAAGAACAACCACCAACTTCGATCACAGTGACAAACACCTCCCTTTGGGCACAGTGAGAGCCACTACCTGATGGCCACTGTGAGTCACAGGGAAGGCTGCCCCATATACAAATACAAATGCATGCCAGTCAAGGAACTGTAAGCTTTGCACATATTACCCATGCCCTCCAAATCCCTGAATAATATAAATCGCTCATTTTAAGATAAGTAAACTGGGGCTGGAGAGATGGCTCAGAGGTTAAGAGCACTGACTGTTCTTCTAGAGGTCCTGAGTTCAATTCCCAGAAACCACATGGTGGCTCACAACCACTTGTAATGAGATCTGGTGCCCTCTTCTGGCCTGCAGGGACAAATGCAGACAGAATACTGTATACATAATAAATAAATAAATCTTTAAAAAAAAAAAAAAAAAGAAAAAAAGATAAGTAAACTGATGCTCAAAGAGGTTAAGTAGTCTTTCCATTGACCTCTGTGTCAATTTAAAAGGTGGGGGTGGGGAGGGTTAAATACAACTGCTGAATAAGTCAGTGTCCCAGGCAAGCATCCTCTCCCTTCTCCACCTATGGTACCCCTGCCATTTTCGAAACTACATTCGGGACGCCTCCCCAGGGAAGGCTGTCCCATCTGCTCTTGGTCTGATTTAGGTGTCCCTCTCTTGGTTTTCCATAGCACATTCTACCTTCCTTTATGAGATGCTCAGTACACTACTAAAAATGACTCACTTGGGCTTCCTTAGTATCGTGGACTATGGGGGTCCAGCCCCTCAATAGTCCCCTCCCAGGGTCCGGGAAGAATCTACAACCAGCTGATAATTAATCTTTGATGAAAAGAAGTGAATCTATGTACACAAAACTCCTTAGTCCATATACTTTATTATTCTGTGACAGTTATAAGCTTATATTCTACTCTCATATTTAGATCATCTTTAGCCTGATTCCTCTCTACACTTGTCTGCGATCCCCTCTAAGTTCTATCTTAATTCCTTCATCTAGTTCTGCCCCTTCTAGGTTCTCATCCATCTAGTTCTTTCCCCTATCATCTCCTCTCCCGTCTCCTTCTCTCTCATCTGGCTCTTCCTCATCTTGTTCTTCCCCATCTGGCTCTTCCTCATCTTCCATCTCGTTCCTCTAGTCCTCTCTTTTAGCTCTTCAATCTAGTTCTTCCCCATCTCAGTTCATTTCTCTCAAGTTCTTACCCATCTAGTTCTTCCCTTCTCTTTTCTCTTCTCTCTGCCTCCTGGAAGTCTCGGTATATAAAGGGAGGGTCCGAGCTAAATTGTGTAAAGCTATTACTTAACGTCCACCTCTCCTAGGCGGTGTCTCCTTGTGGAATTTACCGTAAATCAGGAGACTTGCATGTGGGCTGTTATCATTGTTAGTCCACCTGGGACTAACAATGGGCGCCCACCTGGGTGGTGTTTCCTGTAGTCCTTGAAAGTGGCCAAGGGAGATAATCTGATTCCAGAGAAAGCCCTTTCTGAGGCTGTTCTCCAAATACCTGGAATGTGTATGTCCAGGGAGTGATCAGTTCACACTGTTAGTCCTTCTTAGGGAAAAGTCAATTGGGAAAACTATGAAGGCACACATGATTTTCATAACAGAAGACAGCTGATATATAACAAGCCAAGTAACACCAAAAACTCCTTGGGATTTGGCTTCCTCTGGAGGAATTCCCTGATTCCTCCAGGTAGTGACTTTGCCATAACCAGCTGAGTTCTTATGATATATTGCTGTGGCCCGCAGCACCTTAGCCTCCACAGCAGGAAGAATGGGAAAGTGCCTGCCAGGATGGGCCATGATAAGCAGGGCAGGGTGGCAGAACCAAGCAGGTATCACGTCCGGTGACTAAAGAAAGCTCTCATGTTAGAGATTGTGGTGGCCCACAGCGGTTTCCTAGTGAGACCTTACTCAGGGTCAGAGAATCTGGGCTTGCTTTACCCAGCAGGGCTGCATAAAGGGAATGATTTGGCCACGGACGTGGGTACCAGGTATTTTGAAGGGTCTACACTTGGCTGTGCATTGTGCTTTGATCTTGATGGGGGGAGGTCTTTTGCCTCGCCCTTTGGCATTGTATAAAGAGCCCTTTGGAATAAACCTCGGGGTGACTGGGTATTGACCTCAGGGCCCTCCAGAAGCTGTCCTGTGTCTTTGTGTTTCTTATCATCTCTTTCTATCTATAATTTCCTCATTCCTCTCTCCTCCACCCAAGAACCCTTCAGAAGGTGAGAGCTGGACTCCACAAGAGATCAAAAAATTCCACCCACTGGCTGGGTGATCTTGGACAAGTGAGTTGGCCTTTCTGACTTGCCCAAGTTCCATCATAATGGTTACAAAAGAATAATAATGCCCCCCTTCTAGGTTGTGATGAGAATGAGAATTCAAACCCATTAAACCTTTGCTGTACCGCTTGAAAACACAATGACAAATTGCTGTCATTATGCTACTGTTTCAGTTACTGACCAGCAGAGACTCCCCTGCTTCTAAGTATGTCTGTAAATGAGTTCTGTAAGAATACAGTACCATGAAGGCAAGAACCTGGCCTCTCTGGAGACCAGGAATAAATTGGTGATATTCGGAATCTGCCTCCCACTTCTAGACAAAGCTTCCTTTCAGCCCAGCCAGAGGACCCCAAAAGTCTTCCCCATCCTCATGCTTTATTCCAGTTGAAACCAATATCCACTGTGAAGGGTTCACAACATGGTCACATTTACTAGGCGGACACTTCCGCCTAGCCAAGTCCGGTCAGGCCAGACACCTCCGCCTAGCAAGTTCCAGCCAAGGCATCTCGCGTGACCAGTATCCGTGACGCTACATGGCTACGTAGGCGCACAACGTGACCATGTGGTCTACGCACACGCGTAGAGTAGTGACGTGACCTGGCCACGCCCCCAGCCGGTTTTAAAAGTGGAGCGCCATGTTTCCCAGTCCCTCTTCTCCACGCACGTGTCTCTCCCACAGGCCTGCGCACTCTCTATCCCTGTATTTCTAATAAACTCTTATAAGCGGATTCTGTCGTGTTTCATGACGTTTCCTTGCAGGGTAAGAACACAACGCAGCTAAATAACTAACACACTGGGCTCCCAGTTTTCAGTAAGTACAGAGCCTTGTGAAAGGACAGGTCTTCACTCTTCCAGGAACACAATTCGAATTCTCAAAAGGAAAACACAAATAAATCCCTTGTGACCGATACACACAGCACACATGCAAAGGAGGCCATGGCTGCTTCCCACAGGACTTGAACCACATGGAAGGGAAAGAGGCAGTCGACGAAATCAGATGGGAAATTCATCTTGCCAGGCCAGTTTGGTTGTGGAAAGCCTAGAGCAGCTGCAGTATGAAACACTGAGATTGTAGAGTTTGCTCCAAATGTATGACTGGGATGAGCTGGAGTTCTGTGAATTAATGGAGTGAAACTCAAGTCCGCAAGTGCACCGAGGTTCTGCTGAGCCACGCAATACTTGATGTGTGGCAAGAGCAGGACGGTTGAGGAATCTGACTTTCTGTTCAGGCCTAGCGTTTGGGAAGATTCTTTGGCTGCTACGCAGAGGGGTAAGTGAACAGTTGCAAGACTGGAGACAGGATGTCCACTGGCTGTGAAGAGAAGTCCAGAGCCTGGCATTGGGACATGAGGCCTGAGAAGAGGGGATTCTGTGTTGCACTTGATGTGCTTCTGAACATTTTTTTTCCTTTTTTTATGGTTTTTCGAGACAGGGTTTCTCTGCGTAGCTTTGGTGCACTTCTGAACATTTTTGTGTTCATCTGCTTCTCATCTCCAAACATGGTGCCCGGGACTCTTTTGACTTCTGACCAGGTTACTAGTGTATCTAGATGACTGTGTGTACATCTGACAGGAGTGGAAGGTGGCTTCCTAAGACCTTGTCATCTGCCAGAAGTCTCACTGTCACTAAAGCACTCCTCGCTGAATTTGACTTTAAGAAAGTTGCATAGTTTGAACTGGAGTAGGATCTGGTAAACCGCCAGTGTGATGACCAGAGAAAAGGACGGAATAAGCAAATCCTTAATTGAGTCCTTACTCTATGGCAGACCTGAGGCTCCAGGCTGGGCCATAAGCAGCAAGAAACAAAACATTTCTTGCCCTGTGGTGGCTTCCAGCCTCCTGGGGAAGGACGAAGTTTCTGAGCCTACCACCCTGTAAGGAGGAGACAGTTTGGCAAGCCCTGTGGGTCAGAATCTTGGGACATCCCAGAAAGCATGGGGACCCTGAGAACAAACAGCCAAAAAGGTGAGAAGAAAGGTTTTTCTGATTTTAGCTGTTTCATAATTTGATCCCAGGTAGCCTTGTTTCCTGGGCTTCCCCAACCCATTCTAAGAAATTTGGAATCCTACCTGTTCCGAAGACACTGACATTGCAGCGTTCCAAGCGTGGGCATCCACTTAGGAATCCCGTGGCTCTGTGTCCCAATCATGGGCATCCACTTAGGAATCCCGTGGCTCTGCATTCCGATCGTGGGCATCCACTTAGGAATCCCATGGCTCTGCGTTCCAATTGTGGGCACCCACTTAGAAATCCCATGGCTCTTCCCCCATGTTTCTATAGAATCCCATCTTCATGACTTGTCTTCGGGGAGCAGATATTACTGACAAGTGATACATACAGCATCCAGGGCGTAAAAGACAGTGTGATATGGCAACTAAGATTGTACTGATGCTTTTAAAAATGTACAGGGCCTTCTGGGAGGCCTTCCAACGCCTTTCTCATTTATGTCTGAGGCACCAGCCAGCCTGCAGAACTTGAGGGCATCCCTCTCTGCTCCAGCTTCTACACAAAGGAACAGAATCACAATTAAACAAAGAAAAATGGCAGAAAAATAATGCAACCAGAATCAAAGAAGTTTCCCCTCCAAAGCCTGAATTAGACGGTTTTCTCTGGATTTCAGAAGAGATTTGCATTTGAATTTATACTCTGCAATGCCAGCAAAACTCAAGATTATATTATTCCCTCAGGATTCCCACCGTCTTCCTTTTGCTGAAGCCACAAAACCACCTCAGCTGCTCTCTACTTTGTAGCCTTTCCCTCAGGTTTTCCTTCAATGGTCCTTTGTCTTCCAAGACTCCTAAGTCAGTGCCTTTAGGACACTTAGTGTGTAACCTGCTGATAAAACACCTCAGTATTTCATTTAGAATCAAACACGGTTTCCTGAGGAAATCACAAAGTTGTTGAAAAAGCTGGTAAGCGAAAACCAGGTCACTAGGAAAAATCATCTTTTCTGTCACAAAGAGTCAGAGATGGTTGTGCAAAGGGACATCAGAAAATGCTGGGTACAGAAATCACTTTGATTAGTCCCTAAATACTAGGCTGTAGGCAATGAGAAAGTAAAGTTTTTAACAAAATAAAGGACATGGCTAGGTTCAGCAAACCTAACAGAATTACTACAAAAGCCAATTTTTTGGGAAATGGGCTCATAATAATCACTTAAAAATTGATGTATCACTTAAAAATTTACCTGCCATGGTCATGGTGTCTCTTCACAGCAATAGAAACCCTAACTTAGACAGAAGTTGGTACCAGGGACTGGAGAATTGCCAGATAGGAATTATGATAGGCCAAAACTTGTGTTTGTTTGGCAGAATATGGACTTTGGGACTATGGATTAGAAAAGCAATTGAATCGCTTTAAGTGGGGCTTAATGGGCTGAGGGTGATGGGGTCCTAGATCAAAAGGTTTCAGAGGAGAAGGATGTCAGTTTGTGGCCCTAGAGACTGGTCTTGTGATAATTTGGTGAAGAATGTGGCTGCTTTCTGCCCTTGTCCAAAAGGTCTACCTGAGGCTAAAGTGAAGAGTTTTGGATTCATTCCAGTAGCAGAGGAAATCTCAAAACAGCCTAGTTTAGACTCTGTCATATGGTTATTAGTGTTCACCCTCAAAAGATCTATAATGAAAAGGAGCAAGCTGAAGAAGAAAAAATACAAAATGTACAATTTGAGGAGAAAAGGGACACCAGGAAGGGAATGGAGCTAAGTGTTCAAGGAGATAAGCAGAGTAAAGGAAATCCCGATGTTAAATGGAACGAAAGGCATGGAGACCTCAGGGCAAGATCCCACCCAGCTAAGCTTTCAGCTTGTGAAAAGGAATCAAAGAACAGCTTAAACCAGGGTGAGATGACACAGGCTTTAATCCCAGCACTCAGGAGGCAGAAGCAGGCAGATCTCTGGTTTCCAGGCCAGCCTGGTCTACAGATGAAGTTCCAGGATAGCCAAGCTTAGGCAGTGAGGGAAACCATGGAAAACAGAAAGCTGGTGAAGATGTAATTGAACAAGGGGAACCATATTCCAGCCCCAGCGAGCAGCAGAACTTGACAGCTTTGGCCACATGGTTATGGCTTTAGAGTCAAGGACAGAAGAAAGGGGTTATGGAATTTCCCTCCACTACTAAGGAAAGCCACTGAAGCCAGGCATGTGTCAGGGGTGTCCCTGCATGGAGACCCAGAAAGGCCATTGTGTGAAACGGTGAAGGTGAAGCCTGGATTGTCTTGGAGACGCCAATATATTAGAGACACCAGTGTTGTGGGATACCTGCTGAGGAGAGCTGCTAACAGGGAGTGGAACCAGTCCAAGAGAAAGAAGTGTGTTGCAGTCAATAAAGCTGAAAGGAATTGGAGATCTGAAGAAAGCTTTGACAATAGACATGAAGATACAGAATTTGGAGTTTACCCAGCAGGTTTTTGGTCTTGCTTTGGTCCAGTGTTTCCTCACTAGGTTCCCTTCCCTATGTTTTGGAATGGTAATGTATATCCTGTGCCATTATATGTTGGAAATATGTGAGCTGCTTTTTTATTTTTATTTTACAGGGGATTACAGTTAAGAAATTGCATGAATCTCAGAATAGACTTTGAACTTTGGACTTTTAAACAAGCTTGAGACTTTTATAGAATATGGGGACTTTTGAAGTTGGACTGAATGCATTTTGCATTATGATATAGTCACAAGCCTGTGGGGGCCAAGGAGTGGAATGTGGAAGACAATGTAATTGGCCCCCATAGGCTCATGGGAGTGGCACTATTAGGAGGTGTGCCCTTGTTGGAGGAAGTGTGTCTCCGCCTCCTGCTACCTAAGGATCAAGATATAGAGCTCTCAGCTCCTTCTCCAGCACCATGTCTGCCTGCATGCTAACCACCAAGATGATAATGAACTAAATCTCTGAAACTGTAAGACAGCCCCAATTAAATGCTTTCCTTTATAAGAATTGTCATGGTCATGGTGTCTCTTCACAGCAAAAGAACAGTGACTAAGACAAAGGCCATTGTCAGGTAAAATAGGGCTACCTGAACACACACACTGTGGCATACTGCAAAGTGCTGTTAGTTGCTCTGATAACCAAGATGCCCACTAAGTGACTAGCAGGCAGATGGCATATATAGTGGGTTCACTGAACAATGGGGTGACTCACATCCTAAACAGACTAGAGATAAACACTGCAAGAGTTCATCATACTACTGAGAACATTGAACAATTAAACATCTCTGACTTATTACCTTACCTTCTAAAAATTTTAAAAAGTATTTCCAGAGCTTCATTGATTGCAAGTAACTGAAATCTTGAAAAGCAAAATTATTTGTGTTGGTTACTGTGGTAGTTTGAATGTAACTGACCCCCATAATCTCATAGGGAGTGGCACTATTAGGAGGTGTGGCTTTGTTGGAGTGGGTGTGGCTTTGTTGGATGGAGGGTGTCACTGAGGGGGCGGGCCTTGAAGTTTCCTGTGCTCAGGATACGGCCCAGTGTCTCAGTCAACTTCCTGTTGCCTGTAAGATGTAGGGCTCTCAGCACCACGTCTGCCTGCACACTGCCATGCTCCCCACCATGATGACTGTTGTTGTGGTTTGTTTTTGCTCTTTTAGGGGGCCTGCCACCCAGGCTTATTCTTAATTATGAATGCCCGGCCTTAGCTTGGCTTAGTTTCTAGCCGGCTTTACTTAACTTTAAATTATCTACCTTTTGCCTCTGGGCTTTTCCTTTTCTCTATGAATTTTATTCTTACTCCATATCTTGTGTGTGTAGCTGGGTGGCTGGCCCCTGGAGTCCTCCTCCTTCTCTGGCTCCTCCTCTCTTCTCCCCTCTCCCAGATTTCTCCCCTCTATATTATATCTGCCTGCCAACCCTGCCTATCCTTTCTCCTGCCTTGCCATTGACCGTTCAGTTCTTTATTAGATCATCAGGTGTTTTAGACAGGCACAGTAACACAGCTTCACAGAGTTAAACAAATGCAACATAAACAGAAGTAACACACCTTAAGACAGAAGCAACTCCCACAAGTTACCCCCTCACCTCCCCGCACATAATATGGCACCCACGTGGGGCCACACACACATATGCACACATGCCATGAAATAAATAAAATATAAGGAAAGCGTTAAAATTTCTGAGTCAATTCAGGTCTAATCTTCTTCCCCCATAGGCCCTGCAGTGTGGGATGTTCTGTATGTCCTGTGGGAGCCTGTTCTCTGGTTCCTCGTGGCTTTACCCAGCAGGTCCGCATAGGGGATGATTAGGACCATGGGCCTGAGTGCAGGTGTCTGAGATGGTCTGCACTTGGCTGTACTGGGGGATGGTCTGTATGGCAAATGTGGTGCTCTGATTGGTCAATAAATAAAACCTGTTTGGCCGTGGCTAGGCAGGAAGTATAGGCGGGACTAACAGAGAAGAGAAATAAAAGAACAGGAAGGCAGGAGACTGCCTGGAGCCACCGCCAGGACAAGGAAGATGTAAAGTACCCGTAAGCCACAAGCCACATGGCAAGGTATAGATTTGTGGAAATGGATTAATTTAAGATATAAGAACAGTTAGCAAGAAGCCTGCCACGGCCATACAATTTGTAAGCAATATAAGTCTCTGTGTTTACTTGGTTGGGTCTGAGTGGCTGTGGGACTGGCGGGTGACAGAGATTTGTCCTGACTGTGGGCAAGGCCGGAAAACTCTAGCTACACTGCAGCACCCCAGGGCCACCATGAATCCTTGGTCAAGGTCACAAGCAGCTCTTCCGTTTTCTATGAGGCATGCACTCCCAACTCTTTGAGAGCTGTCCAGAGATGGGATGGCAGCTCCATCTCTTCATTCCTTCCAGGGCACAGAGGGCAGAACTGGGCACAGATGCTCAAGGGATACTTCACTTCACTGATTAACAATACACTGAAACTACAATCATATTTCTCCCTCTGGATAGGGCATGCGGCCTTGAACATCAACCAAAGCCACAGACTGTGGATCTGTTTCTGTGTATGTGATTATGTTATGTCTATAAGGCTTTATGTTATAATTTCTTTAGAATGTATTTTGTCTACCTTCTTAGGTATCTTTGGCTCAATGTACGTAGTATATAAGCTATGTGTATGTACCTTCGAGCAGTATATATGACATGTATTTAATATACAATGAATTTTAATGCTTATGATAAAAAAGTAACACACCTTAAAATAATATTCTACAACAGATGATAATGGACTGGACCTCTAAAACTGTAAGTGAACCACCCCAATTAAATGTTTTCATTTGTAAGAGTTGCCTTGGTCATGATGTCTTTTTGCAGCAACAGAAACCCAAAATAAGACAGTTACTTTTCTTTTTGCTTTAACAAAATGCCCAACAGAAGCAGTGTAAGTAAAAAAAAAAAACAGCCGGGCAATGGTGGCGCACGCCTTTAATCCCAGCACTCGGGAGGCAGAAGCAGGTGGATCTCTGTGAGTTCCAGGCCAGCCTGATCGCCAAAGCGAGTTCCAGGAAAGGTGCAAAGCTACACAGAGAAACCCTGTCTCAAACAAACAAACAAGCAAACAAAAACACAGAAGCAGTGTAAGGAAGGGAGGATTTATTTGGGCTCACAGTCTGAGAGTACAGAGAGTACAGTCCATCATGGTGGGGCTGGTATGGTGGTGGGAACATGGTGGGAACTGGTGACTTTGTGTCCACAGTCGCAGCCAATGGTGCTACCTACATTTAAGGTAGATCTTCCCTCTTCAAATAAGTCTCTCTCTGGAAATGTTCTCACCGACACAAGCAGGGATGTGTCTCCTAGGTGGCTCTAAATCTAGCCATGTTGATATAAAGATTAACCATTGCGTTACTGTACTCCTACAAAGGAACTTGAGTCCCATGCTGTAGTTTCCAGTTTTCAAAACTGAAGCATCAGGTGCTAATTTCATTGACTGGAAGACAGATAGATGGATGGATGAAGGGATGGATGCTTGGGATCAGTCCTAGAACTGCATATTGCAAGCACTCACTCAACCACTGAGTTACATCCTCTGCCCTTCAAAGCCTTTCTTGTGTGTGTATATGTGGGAAAGACTCAAGAATTGAACCCAGAACTTCACATATGGTAAGCAAATGCTTTACCACTGAGGCATCCCCTCCCCTAGGTCAAACTTCTTTTTAATTTATTTTATTTTATGTTTATTGGCATCAGAGCCCACGGAACTGGAGTTACAAACAGTTGTGAGTGCCATGTGGTTGCTGGGAATTGAACCCGGGTCCTCTGGAAGACCAGCGAGTGCTCTTAATCACCAAGCCATCTCTCTAGCCCCCAAACTTTTTTTAAAAATATTGACAACTAATGTCAACTTCAAAAATAGTGCTTCACCAGCAAACCAAAGCCTGGCTGTAGGACCTAGCCTGACCTGAGCAGCTGACTCAAAACACTGAGACAGACTGTCACATCGTGTTTACAAACATCACATCAGGGTAAATTTAGTGAAATCTTATCATTTCCTGCTCCTCCTCTCAATTTCTGGAAATATCTAAAATATAGGATAGCTTCTGCTTCTCTTAGAAATAAAATGGCACAAAATAAAACTTTTTAAAATGGGTCTGAATAGGATACTGAAGTCTCTCCACTCCATCCCCTTGCCATCTTGGTGTGTAGGATTTTCTGCAAGGTAACTGAGCATCTCAGGAACTTTCCAACCACTTACCCTTAACAGGCATATGTTACCTTCCCTTTGTTGTTTTCCCAAAGGCTGTAAAAATAGCTAGGTATACAACCCTTTTTCCTATATGAGGAGGCCTTAGGCCCAGGTCTGGAGAGCTGGCTGGGTGTGTGCAAGCCTGAGAGCTGAATGGGGAGCCTCAGAACTCACAGAAAATCTAGACGTGGTAGTGCAAGCATCTGAAATCACAGTGCGCCACTACTGGGAGATGAGAGACAGAACTGTAGGAAGCTACGGGCCAGCCAGCCCACCACACACACACAGTAGTGAACAAGAGAGACTGCACCTCAAACAAAGAGGAAGGTCAGACCTACCATATAGATGCACACACACACACACCACACACATACATATGCACACATAAAAATAAGTAAAATTAAAAACAAATGCACAAAACTCAAGTCCTCCTGGTACTCCAGACTCCTGGATTTTTACCAATGGGAAGTTAATGGTCTGCTTTTTGCAAACAATGCACATTCTCTCTGCCCTCAAGATGTTTTCCCACTCTGGGGCTTTTAGCCCCTGCCTGAGTGTTACCCCCACCTAACAGTAATGCTATCAGTGTACACATTAGGAAGAGAGACCTTTCACTCTCCACAAACACTTGCTGGGAGAATCTCAAAATCGATAAATCTCCACTCTCTTCAAGAGTATGTGGAGCACACAACCCACACAATCGTAAGAATGGTTCTGGACGCGCCCTCCCCAGAGGCGCTTTCTCTTCAGTCTGCCTTCAATGCCCTTTTCTTTTGGCACCTCATAAACTTCTGGCTTCCTATCTTCACAATTAGGCAGCCATTCAATAATGAAAAAGCTAAACCATGTGCTCATATGCCACCCCCAGGTCTAGACTCTGCAAAAGTCTGGAAGGCAGGGGATTGTCTACTGGGATGTGTGTTGTATGACAAAACCTTTTGGGGGGAGATGCTATACACATGTCTATTCACCCCGATAGGGAGCCCACGACAGACCAAAGTATGGATACCACCAACGTCCAACTTGATGATGAGCCAGTGACTTTTACTGGAGTGACTTGCAGGAATATGAGTGAGGTTTTACTTCCAGGAGCAGAAATGACTCAAAGACAGCTGCATCATCACCAACGCCCACCTAGCATGGGTGACGGCTCACAAAAGCTGAAAACCTGGAGCATCCCGCACAGCCTGCCGGCAGCTCAACAGGTTGGAGAATGTCTTTTCTAAGTAACTCTGGTCTACACCTCTTCCAGGCAGCTCAGCTGGTTTTTGTCTCTTCCAGGTGGCTGTTCTTGTCTCAAAATGTCTTCTTTGTCACCTGACTTTTCTGGGTGTTTTTTGTTGCTTGGTTTGTCAGAGAGTCATTTTTGCAGCCTTACTCCACTTTTCTAAGCCGGACTTGCAGCTTTTATTGTTTGCTCCGGCAAGGAGGGCCCTAGTGAATCCAGTTAGTTTTAGGGACTTCCTGGAGCTGTTTAGGGTTGTTTACTTTCCGCTTTAAAGAACTTCCCTGCAGGATAGAATGTTGCAATTTTAGAGGAAACTGTTACACAGCATGCCACCTCTTCCTAAGGCTTTTATACACCACCACCACCCCTTTAGCAATGATCTCTGAGCCTTGGAGGGGGTGACTATAGATGTTTACCTATGGCTAAGATTTAAGCCACAGAAATAGTTACTTATTCTCAAGAGCATCACCAGTGGTTATGAGTTGAGGCTGACAACAGCGGTGATCTATGGGTGCAAGTACACAGGTTTAGAAGGCAGTTTGACAGGCACATCACATCCACCTAGAAAAACCATAGAAATTGTTTCCCCATTGGGACCTATGACCTCCCCAAGTCACAAGACGTTATTTTGGCTTCTGGTACCAGATGTGAACTCCCTCTTGTGGAGGAGGCCTTACATCCAACTGAAAGGCTGTTGGTCATGATAGCCAAGCCGCTATTGCACAAACACGAACATCTGGCTGGCATGTGGGTGTTTTAGCACACAGTTCTCCGCCAACAGCCTACATGCCCACTATTAAAGCCAGCCAGCAGGCTGGAAGTTTCCAATTCAGGCCCAGCTTAATTTTTCCATGTCCTACAGTCAAAGCATGCACATGCAGAATCTTCAGCAATAGGATCTTACTGTCTAGTTTTGGCATGTAACCAACAGCAGTAGCAATAGCTTTTATGGTTTGTGGGGCCTCAAGGACTTCCCCGCCAACAACTCGCAGGAAGGGAGCCCACCCCTGGCACAGGGATTTTCATTTAATCACCTTATGGCCTCTGGGAGTGTCTTTTTCCACCCACGTAGTATCTGTACTTTGGTCTGTCATGCGCTCCCTATCTGAGGCGAAGAGACATGTATGTAGCGTCCCTCCAGGAAGGGTTTTTGTCACACAACATAATGATGACCATACAGGGACACAACAGAACCAAAGGTGAGTTGGGGAGGATCGAGTACATGGTCCTGGCTATGCAGCTGAGGCTGAACAGCCTGAGGGGGAGCATCACAGAGGAAATTCCAATACAGTGGTCCTTCCGTGTGCCTTTGTGCTGTGACATTGGTTGCATGGTTCTTGCTATAGGTAGTGAGATATGCCACTGAAGCTGAGCCATCGGGAGTAGGAGTGTCTGTGGGAAGAATCCCAGGAGGGCAGTCTTTGCCTATGTGGTATGGGGTGGCAGGCCTGCTGGATGAATGGGGTCTGTCTGAGAAAACAGCTAAAGGTTTACAGAAAAATTTACAGTCTTTAAGATTAGTGCATAAGGGTTGAGATTGTTGGCAGCAGTGGCAGAGGTTGCCTGTGTAGACAGAAGTTTTTCTGTGTCCCGCCCAGTCCTGCAGCTGCTCAGTCATGAGTAAACACACAGAGGCTTATATTAATTACAAACTGTATGGCCTATGGCTCAGGCTTCTTGGTAGCTAGCTCATTCATCTTAAATTAACCCATTTCTACTAATCCGTGTGTTGCCACGTGGCCATGGTGTTACCGGTCTGCTGGCATCTTGTTGCTTCTTGGGCTGCAGCTGACGTCCTCCTCACTCTGCCTTTCTCCTCCCCCTATCTCTCTTGGGGATAAACAACCCTAAACAGCTTCAGCCTGCCTGGCTCCATCCTCCCCTGCCATAGGCCAATGCAGCTTTATGTATTAGCCAATGGGAGCAACACATATTCGTAGCATACAGAAAGATATCCCGCAGCATGCCTGACCTCTGTTGTGTGTAGCTAGACATGCCTCTGAGGCCAAGATGGCAGCCAAGCAGGAACTTGTTTGTGTACAAGAGCAATTGTACCAAAAAAGGGTGATGCAGCACTACCCTCTGTGTTAGCCTCTGATTTAGCAAGCAAATTAGATAAATGAGAGGATGGGAGAGAGGTGGGAAAAGCAGGAGACGACAACCCTCAAATCCCACCTTTAATTAAAAAAAAGAAAAGAAAAAGAAAAAGAGGAAAAAAATCTGTGATCCAAAGTACAGCTAGGTGCCTTACAATGGTCCAATCTAAGAACTTAGGGCCATCAGAAAATATTCAGCCCTTGAACTGCTGGAATTAGAGAAGACTTTTAAACAAGCAATGACAGAGCCTGTCACAGCCTGGCTTGTGAGGCTGTGTGACATGGGAGTGGATGGGATTCGTCTGACGGCTGTGGAGGCAGAAAAGCTGAGTGATGTAACTTCCCATCCCCTCTGAGGCAAAGGCTGCATGACCTGAGACGGTGCAAGGGAAATCAGGCCCTGGGGGACTGACTTATGAAAGCCATTAGGAACACTTGGTTGCCTCCATCTGAGTTCCCCATATCGCAAGGGGCTGGAGGACCATAGAGGAGGGGCAGATGCCATTTAAGGAACTAGGAATAAGAAGAACTGTGTTTGAACCCCAGTTCACTGGGCCAGATAGAAATGTGTTCACAGAGGAGTTAAAAAAGGTTGCACCAACAGGGACAGCGAGGCTGGTGTGAAGCCTTAGTGGTTTTGCCGAGCCCTTTGGTGGGACAAGATCTTTATAAAGTAGGAAAGGCTTTGGCAGAGCTCAGTGACTTATGCAAGCATTTAAAGAGTCCACAAAGTAAAGATCAAGCTGGAGATAAGAAAGAGGTAAAGCCGAGGGAGAAGTCTGACTGGGTTCTTGAAGACAAATGTGGCAAGATTTGTGTGGAGCTGGAGTTTCTAAGGGGGGGGGGGAACTGATAGAAAGCCAAATTGTGTGCTAAGGACCTGTTGGAAGGCGTCAAAGCCTGAGGAGCAGTTCACAGAAGACACCCATGATAGAACAGTACAGGTGACTGCAATCAAG
The DNA here is from genome assembly GCF_049852395.1 of Peromyscus maniculatus bairdii. Lineage (NCBI taxonomy): Eukaryota > Metazoa > Chordata > Mammalia > Rodentia > Cricetidae > Peromyscus > Peromyscus maniculatus. Next base: position 23,935,990 of record NC_134870.1, read on the forward strand.
CCTGTCCTAGGGGTGGGTTACTATTCCCCCAGACTAAGGAGGGTACTTTTACCTCTGACAAAAGGTTATAGTAGAGGTGGGTATGGTTTGTCCAGTCAGGATCTCCCCAACAATCAGGTATGGAGAGGTGAGAGCTACAGCCATGACCACAGTGCCAACCCAGGGTCACTCTGACCCACGGAGCCAGAAGGTACAGCTGGGGAGAGTGTGGGAGTCTGTGGGTGACCAGCTCCCACCTATCGAAGGAGAGAGGAATGAGGAAATATCAGATAGACAGACAGACATGGTGAGAAGAAAGACAGAGACACAGGATAGCTCCAGGAGGGCCTGGGTCAATACCTAACAGCCTCTTCATTTATTCAAAAGGGCTTTTTAAACAATGCCAAGGGGAGAGACAAAAGACCTCTCCCTTGCGAGATCAAAGCACACCGTACAACCAAGTGTAGACCCTTCCAAACACCTAGTAACCACGCCAGTGGTCCAATCATTCCTTTATGCATCCCTGTTGGGTAAAGCAAGCTCAGATTCTCTGACCCTGAGTAAGGTCTCACTAGATAGCCTCTGTGGGCTCCCACAGGAGAGCAGGGCTTTGTTCCCCCTGGGCCCTGGTAGGTCTGAGCAGATTAAGTCAGACTCACTTGGCTCATCACGGGTGAAGAAATGTAGGGAGGCTCTGTAGAACACCTCCAGGATAGGGAAACATAATAGCTCAGAAAAATGACTGAAGGTACAGGGAGCTAATTAAGTTAGCACCTCATATTCATGCTTTGCACCCAACCTTGATTTGTGGAGGAAACAATTGATACAAATTGGCAGGTAGGGTGACAGTGGCATGTGGCTCTAATCCCAGCACTCAGGAGGCAGGCAGATCTCTGTGAGTTCAAGGCCTGCCTTGTCTACAGAGCAAATTCCAGGACAGCCAGAACTACAGGCAGAAATCCTGTCTCAAAAACAGAAAATTGAAGGAACCTTTCCATGCTGTATTAACCCCTGCTTAGTGTCTTCTTAGTTATGAACTTCTGGGGTCACCTGACACTGCTGAGGACAGAAGACAACAGACTTTCAGAGTGCTTTACCGAGGTTATCTTTGTAACCCCGCTATTGGTTATGGGATGGTGGCTCAAGACGTTGCCTTGTCCTGCCCATCTTCTGAAAAGGTTTTGCTATACAGATGACACAATGCTATCCTCAGAGTGTTTTGCAGATTTGGAGAGCCATTAGAGAGACATACAGGTGCATCTAAAGGAAAGCGGATGGAAGATCAATCTACACCGGATAAAAGGGCCAGGCACAGCTGTAAAATTCTTGTGGTATTATGGTCTGGTAAGATGCATATGATACCTGATGTTGTTACTGACAAAATCCTACATCAGTCTGTTGCTTTTGTCAAAGCCACCAGTTATGGCCTTTTGAACATCTGGTGACTCGTAACAGAAGGGGACGCTGGGGTGGTGGGGTACACAGCTGTTAGACCTGCCCCACAAGGATCTTAGCCTGCTCAAAAGCCTCTTGAGCCCTTCTGTCCTGATCCCATGGAACACTGTATCAAGTTATACAGAGGACAGACAGCTTAGGCAAGATGGGGTCTGAAAGTCTGCCAGTATCCCAAGAGTCCCCCCCAAAGGCCTGGGGCTTCATTACAGTTATAAGCACCAGCCATTGGAGGATTTTGTTCTCCTGAAGCTCTGTTGAGTTGTTCACCTTTCTATATAAAGATCTTCCCTGAGGGTGGAATGTTTCCATTTCAGAGGAGGGAACTGTGTACACAACAACCTGGGAGGGATGCTCCAAGCACCTGGAGCCAGGAGGAAGGGGTGTGTGGTGTGAGGCGGCCTTCCAGAGCTCCTAGAACAAGGAGGAAGGGGTGTGTGGTGTGAGGGGCCTTCCAGAGCTCCTAGAACATGGAGGAAGGCGTGTGTGGTGTGAGGGGCCTTCCAGAGCTCCTAGAACATGGAGGAAGAGGTGTGTGGTGTGAGGCGGCCTTACAGAGCTCCTAGAACATGGAGGAAGGCGTGTGTGGTGTGAGGGGCCTTCCAGAGCTCCTAGAACATGGAGGAAGAGGTGTGTGGTGTGAGGCGGCCTTCCAGAGCTCCTAGAACAAGGAGGAAGGGGTGTGTGGTGTGAGGGGCCTTCCAGAGCTCCTAGAACAAGGAGGAAGGGGTGTGTGGTGTGAGGCAGCCTTCCAGAGCTCCTAGAACATGGAGGAAGGGGTGTGTGGTGTGAGGCGGCCTTACAGAGCTCCTAGAACATGGAGGAAGGGGTGTGTGGTGTGAGGTGGCCTTACAGAGCTCCTAGAACATGGAGGAAGGGGTGTGTGGTGTGAGGTGGCCTTACAGAGCTGGAGTACAGGCTTTAGAGACAAGACTAGAAACCAGAGGCCACAGTTGCAAATGAATTCAATCAACCCTAAGATGTAACTTTGGTTTTGCCGCCATAAGATCTGAAGTTTATGTTTGAATTTATTTAGGACTCAAAACTGTCCCTCACGACTATCACTGTTAACTGAGAAGTCGACTCTACAATTATTACCAAAAGCCAAAGTAGCTATGACTGAAGTAAAATAAGAGTTTGTCTCTCCCCTGACAGTGGGATCACAATCATGGTGGGAAAGGTTCATCCTCCTCTGAGTGGATCAAGATAGATCATGTTCGCCAGGCCTAGACTCTAATTGCTGGCAGTGGTGGCAGGGTGGGGGCGGATGTCCATTCTCTGCAATGAGCCAACACAGAATGCACGTTTGTCCCTTCTCTAGGCATTGAATTGCCTCGAACCCTGCCTTACTCAGTTACAATTACGTCTGGCACGTTGCAGTGTGTTCTTAGGAAGGTGTGAAGCCCATTACATCCTCTTCAGCTTCCCAGAGTTTCTTCTGGCAACACGGCTCCGATGTCTTTGTTAGTCCCTCTGGAGTTTTCGGAATCCCAGGACCACCCAAACAACCATATGCAGAAGTAATCATAATACAAAGGTGAACATAGACCTTTCTCTTAGTTACCCACCACGGGTCTCCAGTGTTCACCAGAGAACACTGATTGAGCACTCCAGAGAACAAAGGCGACTCATGAACTAATGCTAATTGTATACCGTGGTTTTAATTTAGTAAAACTGGTTTGTGTTGATTTTTGAGGAGGGCAGAGTAGTGCCACCTTTTGTTTTGTAGCAGTGGCTAACTAAGGCCCCGATTCACTGAGGTGTAGCCTGACAGGACTATCCAGGGCTCAGGCTCCTGGCTCGGACTTCAAAATTGACTATATTCCGAAATTCTGTCTTTTACAAAACGTTAACTGAGGTCAAACTGCCCCATATCGACGATTTAATGGTTACTCTGTTCAGACAGCTGCCTCTTAGCCATTCAATGACAAGGTGACTGGGTTCATTAAGATTTTCACACACAGCTCACTCCTCAAATGGTATCCCATGCGTCCCTAAGAATTTCATGGGCAAGGCTAGTCCGATGAGCCGTGGTTACAGCAGAAAGAGCCGATCTGTCGCCGTTCGTTTTCCAGTAGACAAAGAGGCATTATTTTCAGGTTGATTAAAGCTGGTCATTCGAGCCAAATTCCTGGGTGAGGTCATGAAGATCAGTCACTGTGCGGTTCATTGCCAAGGGCAATGGAGAAGAGTCCAGCTTTCTCTGCTGAAAGACAGACTGTGGTGATATTTTATTTGTACTGAAATGTTATTTTAATTTTATGTTAATAAATAAAGTTGCCCTGGGGTCAGAGCTATTAGAGCCATAGTAAGAGCGTGGTGGTTAGAAGAGCTAGGTAGATTTCTGTGTGTTCAGGGATACAGCCAGTATTGGAGACATACGCCTTTAAGACCTGGAGGGCGGTACTTACAGGCAGTGATGAGGCAGTCATGTGGTTGGGTTTACAACCAATGAGAAGGCAGAACAGAAAGATTATTTAAACAGGGACACAGGAAGTACCTCCCTCTCTCGGGGAAGCTAGGAGCACTGCAGGAGGTAAGATTTTATCTCTGAGCTCTGACCTCTCGGCTTTTCTCTTTTACCTTGGCTCTGTGTTTCTTATTTTAATAATACGATTGGTTACATCTACATCTGGCGCCCAACGTGACAAGAATCCATTAAAAACTGCTTGGGGCCGGCTCCCTAGCCGGAGCATCCGGCTCCCTAGCCCCAGCCCAGGTCTGCTTGGGCTCAGGCCGGACTGTGAGCTGCTTGCTTAAAGCCAGTGCTACAAACAGCTCAGGCCTGCCCTGCTAAACAGGGCCCCTGGCTGTAAAGCCAAGCCTTGACTCGGCTCAGAGGGAACAAGTGGCTGGCTTTAAGCTTTAGCCGGCTACCCCTTCGCTTTCACTTTCACTTTCACTTTCACTTTCACTTTCGCTTTTGCTTTCTCTCTTGCTTTCTCTCTGTCTCTCTGTTTCTCTCTCTCTCTCTCTCTCTCTCTCTCTCTCTCTCTCTCTCTCTCTGGATTTACACCTAGGACTCTAGGTGGCTGTTTTGAAATTCGCTCGGATTTCTACTGTTCTACGCAGATTTGGTAAGTCATAAAGGAAACTATTTAAAAGACAAATTTTTTCCACATTTAAAAAAATGGGTTTCCTGTGTACATTGGAAGAAAATTGGGTTTTGTTTGAAATTTTAGGCAGTCTGACAATGGAACAACTATATGAAAAGATTAGTATTATGGGAATTATGCAGTTAATCACCATGCTTATTCTCATTTTACTATTTAAAAAGATAGTCGATTTAAGTGCCAGGATAACAGCTTTAGAAAAACCTGTTAATTTTAACAGTGAAGTTGGTTCAAGTTTGGATCATAAGGTTACAGAAAGAAAGCCTGTTTTCACACAATCATCCTTAATTTATCCTGTAACCGTACAGCAGATGCCTGATCAAATGGCTACACAAAATATCTGGGCTCCAATTGAACTGATGGATTTTAAAAGGTTTAAGGAGGCAATAGTATCTTATGGCATGCATTCCCCATATGTAAAGCAAATGTTAAACTCTTGGTCAACATATAATAGGATTATACCACAGGACTGGCGGGACCTTGCACAAGCTGTTCTGGAACCCAGCCAGAGAATTCAATTTCTGACTTGGTTTAAGGAGGAAGCTAGAAACGTAGAAACACAATGGAGGGATAAAGGAATACAAGTTTGTCAGGATCAGCTTATTGGAGAAGGCCAATATGCTTCAATACAAACACAATGTTTATATGATGTTCAAACCGTAATTTTATGTCGAATGGCAGCCTTGAATGCATGGGACAGAGTTGATGAACCAGGAAAAAAACATGAGTCATTCACAAAGGTTATGCAAGGCCCTAAAGAATCTTTCACAGATTTTTTAGAAAGACTGGCTTCAGCAGTAAACAGAATGGTCTCAGGATCAGAAGCTAGTAAGGCAATAATTGAAGCTTTGGCATTTGAGAATGCGAATGCAGCATGCAAAAGAATAATCAGGCCGTTAAGGGCAAGATCTGCACCTTTGGAAGATTGGATTAGAGAAACAATTAATGTTGAGGTTGATGAGCATGATACGTGGGTAGGAGAAGTAATTTCAAAAGGTTTGAGGAGTGTTAGATGTTTTGGGTGTGGAAAGCAAGGACATTTTAAAAGGGACTGTAAACAGGTCATTCCTAGAAGCAATGTTTCTTCAAGGAACAATGGCAACAGAATGCCCCTTCCTTCTGGAGTATGCAGAAGGTGTGGTAAGGGAAAACACTGGACCAACGAATGTAGATCAACAAAGGACAGACAGGGTAATCCTTTGCCTCAGTTTTCGGGAAACTCCCGGAGGGGCCTCATGCAGGCCCCCATAGCAAAACCAGTTCAAACCTTTCCTGCAGCTGTAGAGGAAATCCCTGCTCTGAGCGATTAAATAACCAAATGACTATTGGAATAAATCAGGCTGGTCAGGATGATGAAAAAGAGAGAATAGAAAATTCAGGAGAAAACATAAAGAAAATTTTTTGGCAAACTTCTATTAATGAACAGAGACCAAAATTAACAATAAAAATAAATGGTGTTTTGTTGTCTGGTCTGGTAGACACAGGTGCGGACATTACCATAATTGCACCAGAATTTTGGCATCCAGCTTGGCCTCTTCAGGAGGTAAACGTTCAACTGTTAGGAATTGGGACATTATCTGGAGTGAAACAGAGTGCAAGATGGCTGGAATGTATAGGTCCAGAAGGACAGAGAGGAAAATTAAAACCATATGTCGCTAACATAGCTATGAACCTGTGGGGTCGAGACTTGTTGCAACAATGGAATACTCAGATTAAAATCCCTCCAATCTCAGAAACAAATCATAAACTAGCACATGTTTCTGAGAGAAATATTAGAAGGCATTATTTTGAGTGGTCACCAGCCATCCATATTATACAGGAACAGGGCACAACAACTGATAATCTTCCAAAAATACCAACAGCTCTACCTTTAAAATGGTTAACAGACAAGCCTGTATGGGTTCAGCAATGGCCTTTAACAACAGAGAAACTCCAGGCTTTAGAAGAGCTGGTAGAAGAACAGTTAAATGCTCAGCATATTGAACAGTCAACCAGCCCTTGGAATTCTCCTGTATTTGTTATTAAAAAGAAATCTGGTAAATGGAGAATGGTAACAGACCTTAGAGCAATTAACAAAGTAATTCAGCCGATGGGCTCTCTACAATCTGGAATTCCTTTGCCTACTCTGTTACCAAAAGGATGGCCTCTCATAGTTATTGATTTAAAAGACTGTTTCTTTTCAATACCCTTACAAGAAAAGGACAAAGAAAGATTTGCTTTCACAGTGCCTACTTATAATAATTCTCAACCGGTTAAAAGATTTCAATGGAGGGTCCTCCCACAGGGAATGTTAAATAGCCCAACTCTGTGCCAATATTTTGTACAACAGCCATTGGAAGTGATACGTAAAAAATTTCCTAAATCTATAATTTATCATTATATGGATGATATTTTACTAGCTGACTCAAATGCAGATACTTTAGAAAGAATGTTTGAAGAAGTAAAGAAAATTTTGCCTTGCTGGGGATTACAAATTGCTCCTGAAAAAATACAAAGAGGAGATTCTATTAATTATTTAGGATATAAAATAGAGCTACAAAAAATTAGACCCCAAAAGGTGCAAATTAGGAGAGATAGACTACAGACTCTTAATGACTTTCAAAGATTATTTGGAGATATTTCTCATCTACGAACTATTGTTGGGGTAAAAAATGATGAACTGACTAATTTGTTCAAAACCTTAGAAGGTGACAAGGACTTAAATAGTCCAAGAGAATTATCACCTGAAGCTGAGAAAGAATTGGCCTTGGTAGAAAAGAAAGTACATGAAGGGCACGTGGATCGTATTGATCCAAAGCTGGATTGCATTTTGGTTATTTTACCTTCTAGGCATTCCCCTACTGGAATATTAATGCAGAGGGAAGATATTATATTGGAATGGATATTTTTACCAAATAAACCAAATAAAAAATTAAAAACTTATGGGGAAAAAATCTCTGACTTGATTTGGAAAGGAAAATTGAGACTTCGTCAATTAGCAGGAATAGACCCAGCAGAAATTGTCGTACCTTTAACTAAGGAGGACATTGAAAAATTATGGACAGAAAGTGAACCTTGGCAAAGAGCTTGCAGTGATTTTTTGGGAGAAATTAACAGCAAATATCCCAAAAGCAACAGAATTGATTTTATAAAGAGAGCTGATTGGATCTTGCCTCAAATTGTACGGCAAAAACCCATATCTGGAGTTCGTACATTTTATACAGATGCCAACAAACAAGGAAAGGCAGGTTACAAATCAGAAAATTTAAGTAAAGTGGTACAAAGTCCTTATAATTCAGTGCAAAAATCAGAATTGTATGCTATTCTGTTGGTATTAATGGATTTTTCAGAACCTCTCAACATAGTAACTGACTCTCAGTATGCTGAAAGAGTGGTATTACATATTGAGACTGCAGAATTTATCCCTGATGCTTCAGAATTAACTTCACTATTTATTCAATTACAAGATACAATCAGGAAAAGGAGTCTTCCTTTATATATAACTCACATCCGATCTCATACTGGTCTGCCAGGCCCTCTAGCACAAGGCAATGATGAGATTGATAAATTATTGATAGGAAATGTGTTGGAGGCCTCAGAATTTCATAAAAAACATCATGTCAATAGTAAAGGTTTAAAAAAGGATTTTTCCATAACCTGGCAACAAGCCAAAGAAATAGTAAAGAAATGTCCTACTTGTTCCTTCTATAATCAAACACCATTACCAGCAGGATGTAACCCAAAGGGTACTCAGAGGAATGAAATCTGGCAGATGGACGTGTTTCACTTTGCAGAATTTGGAAAACTGAAATATGTACACCACACTATCGATACTTATTCAGGATTTCAATGGGCAACTGCTTTGAGTTCTGAAAAAGCTGATTCTGTAATCACTCATTTGCTAGAAGTTATGGCCATCATGGGTATACCTGCACAAATCAAAACTGACAATGCTCCATCATATGTCTCTGTTAAAATGAAACAGTTTTTTGCTTATTACAATATAAAGCATATTACAGGTATACCACATAATCCTACAGGTCAAGCAGTTATAGAAAGGTCAAACAGAACTCTAAAGGATATGCTAAATAAACAGAAAGGAGTAACAAAAACCCCCAGAAATAGACTGCATAATGCTCTATTAACTTTGAATTTTCTGAATGCCAATGAGAAAGGAACAACAGCTGCAGAGAGACATTGGGTAATAGAAAAAACTACAGAATTAAATCAGCCTATATACTTTAAGGATGTGCTGACCTCAGAATGGAAACCAGGGTATGTATTACGTTGGGGACGAGGTTTTGCTTTTGTTTCTACAGGAGAAGATAAGCTGTGGATACCATCAAAATTGATAAAGGTTCGATTTGAACAAGAAAAACCTCTTAATTAGAGGAGGTGATAGTTCATCAACCAGCATGAACATCCAATTTAAACTAACTTGTACCTGTAACACATGTCTTTTCATTTAATCAGATAATAACTTGCCAAAAAGGAACATCCCCAAAATTAGTCTTGGGGGAAGGTTTTTGTTTTTGTCTTTTAGGAGAATGAAGGTTAAGGAATCTGAAGGACACAAGACAAATGAGACAACTGAAGAAAAGGGACAAATCATCTATCCCAGGAAACAGAGTATATTGGAGTATATGGCATATGGGTATATATTATCTAAAAAATTTTATGTCTTCTTAAATGTTTGTTTCTGCTTTTCTCTAAAGATTTAACACTATTGGTTTTCTAATAGTCCCAGTTCAATTAAAATTTAAAGCTGACTTTGGAGTTGGAGAATGGCTCTCTCCTTCTTTAAACTCAAGCATGTTGTTAAAATGAAAATACAAACTCCCTGTATCATGACAGAATAAAAGAGCCATTTTCTGCTATGGGACAGGACAAAAGCCAAATTAATTAAGGGACTATTCTATTACTAATCTCAACTCTTTGATTCTATTCTGATTCTTTAAACTTTTCTTAAAGTATAAATTTTATATCAAAATTTACAAGATTAATATATATATACATTTTAAACTTTGTTAAGATATGAATGGTCATATAGAGTACTAACTAATTCTAGAAAAAAGGCTTCAGTTAGCTGCATATATATGTCTTTGTGTTCGAGTCTCTTATCAGTTTTCTGCAGGAAATCACGGCCAGGCCTAACATCAACTGAAGTCTCCGGAAAGAAGATGGGGCCCCACAACAACAACAACAACAACAATTCCACGTGGACAATAATAATATCACTAAACTGACAAACATCATCTACAGATCAGCTTTGAACTACAAGGTGCTCAGAGCAATTTTGAGATGACTAGCTGAGATGATCCAGTCTCAAAGACTACTTGAATAAGGACTTGAGATAAACCCTGAACTTTGGCTTTATACACAGACTGGATAATAATGAAGGATATAGTTACCTTTCCTAGAATTTGACAATTAACCTAAATTTTTCTTTCAGGATAAAGATAACTTCACCCATACCCAGCAGGAAGCAATTTTAAGAATATGACACCCACATTGCCAAAGAAGTGGTGTGGGGCGGGTGGTTTTTTGGTTCTTTTAATGGGTTTTGGGTCTGGGATAATTTTCAATTGTTTAGGGGGGTTGGTTACAAGTTGTTGTCAAGGGTTAGGAAAAAGGCTAAGCAAAGGAGATTAGATTTAAGGTTCTTGTTTAAAAAAAAAAAAAAAAAAAAAAAAAAAAAAAAAAAAAAAAAAAAAAAGAAAGAAAAGAAAAAGACAATTACTAGTTTTAAATACTTTACATTATTACCAACTATTAGGATATAAAGAAATGAAAGTTAGTAGTTAGACATTACAATAGAAATTGTAGTCATATTAGATATGTTTTAAAAATTGAGCAGAGATGTTTTAGACAGGTCATCTTCAAACCCTTCAGAGATCTAACGAATATGGCATTTAAAATATTTTAATAACTTAGAAATTTTTCTTTTTTGAGACATGTCAGCTCCTGGCAGTACCAATCTACTTCAGAGAAAATATGGGCATTGAAGAAACTGCATATGGAGTTAATTTTCATTGTGGCAAAAGTTAGCCACTGGACAACAAAGTATCCTCAAATCAACAGGACAAAATGGACAGACAGAACACGAAACAAAGGACTACCGATTCCTGCCAAAACAAGTATGGTTATGGCTTTATCAGAAGGCATCTTCTGAGGCCAGGACAATATGGCACCATCCCTGAAGTGGCCTTCACAATCTGGAAAAGGTACAGTGCCCTTTTCTTTGAAGGCAGCTGAACAGGCAGTGGGCCGATGGCTTCTGTTGTGCAATGGAACAGCAACTGAAAGCTCACGCCTCTCAATAGTAGACTGGCATTTAATAGAGGGATGTGGAGAAGGGCATGCTTAGATGAAGCCATATATACACAGCCAAGAAGAATGGACAGCTGAATTCAAAAACCATCAACAATTTCCAGAATTTAAAATCCTGAATCATGACATGACACTAGTGGAATTCAGGTGTTTCTGGTACATGGACTGCTCTCACCCAGTGTGAGGTTGAACTGTTGACCTTGTGTACAACCTACTTCACAAATGAGTCTGTCAGATACGCTAAGCCTATAGGCTGAAGATGATGCCCCAACACTGTGGAGAAACCTCAGGTGACTGTCCAGGCAGCTGGCTGTTTCTGTCAACTCACAAAATTTTTGGAAGTTGCTTTTGTGCACTTCCTGTTTTTATTTTTGTTAGCTAATATTATTTCCTTCTTGGGTCTCTGAGGGAGTTGAAGATTAGTTAGTTATAGTTGAAGATTAATTAGGATAGAAAGTGAATTAGATACATTTTGGACTTACTAAAATAGGATAGATAAGGGAATTATTTTCTCTGATTTGTCAAATACAAATGGACTAGACATCGTTTAGGTATTTGTTACTTGTATATATTGTATATAGTTATTGTACTTTTGTATATAGTTTTTCTTTTGTTAGTTATAACCTTTTGCCTTTTTTCTTTTTATTAAAATAGAAAAGGGGAAATGTGGTGATATTTTATTTGTACTGAAATGTTATTTTAATTTTATGTTAATAAATAAAGTTGCCCTGGGGTCAGAGCTATTAGAGCCATAGTAAGAGCGTGGTGGTTAGAAGAGCTAGGTAGATTTCTGTGTGTTCAGGGATACAGCCAGTATTGGAGACATACGCCTTTAAGACCTGGAGGGCGGTACTTACAGGCAGTGATGAGGCAGTCATGTGGTTGGGTTTACAACCAATGAGAAGGCAGAACAGAAAGATTATTTAAACAGGGACACAGGAAGTACCTCCCTCTCTCGGGGAAGCTAGGAGCACTGCAGGAGGTAAGATTTTATCTCTGAGCTCTGACCTCTCGGCTTTTCTCTTTTACCTTGGCTCTGTGTTTCTTATTTTAATAATACGATTGGTTACATCTACAACAGACTGCCAAAATTTCAAGTTGAACGTTAAAAGTCTGGTACCTTTTTCCATGTTGTCCTGTACAGATTAAAAATGATGGAGCTAAATGTGGGCCCGTAAACATCAGCTCTGTGTTTGGCTGTTGTTTAATTTGTGGAGAGCCGAGTTAGACCAAGCATCATTCTTTATTCCTCCTATTTCCTTCTACCCTCCGAAACCATATTTATTCTGTAAAGCTACATTTTAAGAGCAAAATATTTCAGTAAATGCCTCACTCTGCTCATGACTTACTTGAAATTTCACGACTATTAGAAAATTTTCTCTGGAAATTTCGCCATTCCTTTTCTCATATGCCGCGTGATTGACTCTGTTTAATGTGAAATAGCTAACCTGTGTATTAAAATAACTATGAATTCTCAAAACAACATTGAGTCTGATAATATAAGTGTACTACACTAAAATCTTACATACTGAAAACCAATAACTAACTAGTTCATGGAAGAATTCTGAATGAAAATAGCTTTACATGAAATTCCCCCTTAATATGACATATAATGTAGAAATAGGGAGGAGAGTGAACTAGCAACGTGAACAATGGACACAAACATCACTGCTGCCATGAGAAACTGTTCCTCATGGGATAGAATTCTAATCCATGAGTTCTTGATCTTAAAATCAAGTTTTGGACTAACAGCTTCTCTCCTAACCAACGAGACCCTGGAATTGGCAGTTCCAAAAAAAAAATACTTCAGTTTTAATTAGTAAAACTTTCACTATGACTTGAGATATCATGAAATCAAAATGAAATAACTATGACACTTTAAAAAGTCCAGTTGCGTTTGGGCTGTAACTAAAATCGCTGTTTGTTTTCAAGTACTTGAAAGAAATTCTGCGGCGCTGGAGAAATGGCCCCATGACTAAGACCATGGACTGCTCTTGCAGAGGACCCAAGTTCAGCCTCCAACACCCCAGAGTCAAGGGGCTCACGATAGCATGTAATTCCAACTCCAGCAGGATCTAATGCCTCTGGCCTCCGTGTTCAACCTGTACTCCTGTGCACGTGCCCACATACAGACACCCATGCATGATTAAAAATAATGAAAACTAAGTATTTTTAAAAGGAAATTCTGCCTACCAGCTTTATTACTTATGTGACAAAAACTGAAAAAATGAAATCTTTCTATAAGATGTAATTATAAAAGAAATGCTTCACAAAGAATATGAAAGTAGAGCCGGGCGGTGGTGGCGCACGCCTTTAATCCCAGCACTTGGGAGGCAGAGCCAGGAGGATCTCTGTGAGTTCGAGGCCAGCCTGGGCTACCAAGTGAGTTCCAGGAGAGGCACAAAGCTACACAGAGAAACCCTGTCTCGAAAAAACCAAAAAAAAAAAAATAATAATAATATGAAAGTAGTTATAGCAGTATGTGAAGCATAAAAAGCAAGTCAGGGGACTGGGATATGGCTCAGTGGTTAAGAGCATTTGCTGCTCAAATATGAGGACATGAGTTCAAATCCCCCCACTTCCACAAAAAAACCCAGGTATGGCCACCTGCACACTTGTAACCCTGGAGCTGGCTGCCAGCCCAGCCCCAGGTTCAGTGAGAGACCCTGTCTCCAGGGAATATGGTAGAGTCATAGATCAGGACTCCAGATAGCCTCCTCTGGCCTCCATGTGTGTACAAATGTAGCTAGAGTTTTCTCCAGTCCTGCCTGGCCCACAGTCAGGACAAATCTCTATCACCCGCCAGTCCCACAGCTGCTTAGACCCAACCGAATAAACACACAGAGACTTATATTGCTTACAAACTGTATGGCCACAGCAGGCTTCTTGTTATCTAGTTCTTATATCTTAAATTTAACCCATTTCTATTAGTCATGGCAGCGGCTGGCAGTGTCTCTCTACCTCAGCCTTCCACTTCCCAGAATTCTCTTCTCTCCTTGTCCTGCCTATACTTCCTGCCTGGCTACTGGCCAATCAGTGTTTTATTTATTAACCAATCAGAGCAACACATTTGACACGCAGACCATCGCACAGCACACAAGCATGTACACTTGCACATACATGTTTCATACACCATATGTATGTACGCTCACACACACATGCTCACACAGACCGGCACAAGCAAATCCTTAGCAGTGTTTTGCTTAGAAGAATGACTGCCTAGGGTGTGAAAATGACTCCATTGTCAGTGACGGAAAGCTTGTGTACGACTCACATTTGATGCTTCCGGGAGCAATATTAAAAGTTTAACAGTAAAATACACAGAGCATGGGAAACAGTGATTCAAATGTTCCTCAGTGCCGCATTTACTTGAAATCTCTATGTATTAACTGCTTCTCCTTCGGGGGCTTCTCTGCGGGATTCTGGAGATAACAGCCTTTTGAATGAGCCAGCTCAGTGGGATGCGGGCAGGAAAAACCTCGTTTTCCTCATACTTTGATCTCTGAGTATCTTCTGTCAGATCTTCTTTCTCTACACCAGGAAGAGGGCTTAAGCATATCCCAAAGATTTTTCAATCCCTTTCAGATTTTAAAAGGCTTTTCTTTGTGGGTACAGCATTAATGAGTTCAGTGTGATAAAAATGAAAACTTCAATCTCTTCTGCTTCTCTCCATCACCATCTACAGCCAGCAATGGGGAAGGGGGAGGAGTCAGCGCTACCCATTGTACCTTCACAAACCTCAGTTCAGAGGCTGCATTTTCCTCTCCCACAGACTACGTGCCCTTTGTTCCTTGGGGTCAGATGAGGTAGCAGAGACAGGTCAGGGGTGTGTCAGTCATCATTCCAAATCACTGCAACAAAACACCCAAAATACACAGCTTAAAGGAGAAAGGATTTCTCCTGGCTCACGATCTCAGAGCTTTCCATCCACACATCCGGTCCGGTTCACTCTGGGCCTGTGGCAGCACCATTTGCCTTGGTGGAAATTCATGGCAGAGGCGGTCTAAGAAACCAAGTGTAAGACAGAAAAGGGATTTATGTACCAGTTCCCCTTCACGGCCTTCAGTGGTCTGTTTTTCCAACTAGGACCCACTCTCAAAGGTTCCAGGACCTCCCAGTCACGCCGTAGGCTGACAACCATGCCTTTAGCACATGAACATTTGTGGAATACTTAAAATCCAAGCCACAATGGAGGCATAGGTCTGACTCCATGAATGCTGTTGGTGCTGGTCCCTGCATGGCAGTGCATTAAAGCTGCTCTCATTGGGAGCCGGAGGACCTTCGATACTCTGCCCCCAGACACATTCATCACATAATGCTTTGATGTGGGCAATTTGCTTCCCAGAATAGCTGGTTATTCCGCAGCCTCCCAGCTCCTGGGTACACCTACAGGCTCTTTGAATAAGGATAGCTACTCTGGCCCAGAGGGTCTGCCTCGCCTTAAGTACCCCCAGCATCGCCTCCACCACAGTCCCTCACTCTGCACTGCTTAAGCAACCTCACAAGACTTCACACCCTAGAAGCCTGTAGGCATGAGTCCCCAGATCCAACCTCAGGCAGTCACAAGGCAGAAGCTCCTGCAAACGCTTCCCTGACTCCGCTCCAGTGGCATCTGTCTGTAGCTAGAGTTTTCCTGCCTTGCCCACAATCAGGACAAATCTTTGTCACCCGCCAGTCCCACAGCCGCTCAGACCCAACCAAGTAAACACAGAGACTTATATTGCTTACAAACTGTATGGCTGTGGCAGGCTTCTTGCTAACTGTTCTTATAGCTTAAATTAATCCATTTCCATAAATCTATACCTTGCCACGTGGCTTGTGGCTTACCGGTGTCTTCACATGCAGCTTGTCATGGCGGCAGCTGGCAGTGTCTCTCTGCCTCAGCCTTCCACTTCCCAGAATTCTCCTCTCCTTGTCTCACCTACTCCTGCCTGGCCACTGGCCAATCAGTGTTTTATTTATTGACCAATCAGAGCAATTTGACATACAGACCATCCCACAGCATCTGTCCCTAAGGGTTTAGACTTGAGGCAAGAGAGGGTTGCATCCCCATTGCTGGGAGGCCACAGCACAGGCCTCATAGCGTGGTCTTCCGAGAAGCACCCATGCTCTTTGAAACTCTAAGAGGTCGCATGGCAAGTTTGCAATCATCTCTTTGCCAATCCTAAGAGATGGTCTAGCATCTCTCTTTACAACAGAGGGGTTCTTTCCATCCATTTCTCACATTTCGGGCCTCAATTGAGATCAAGAAAAATCTTGTTCCCCTCTACCATATCTTACCCTCCCACGTATTAATAAGTACGTTTCATTTATTGCTTCTGCTGAACTCCGGGGCATAATCCTGAAAATGAACTGGCAAACTCACTTTGAGTACTTTTGACTTTTTGCTCAAACATGCCGAGATCATCGAGACTTTTACAAATCGACTAGAAGAATGCTCACACCAGTCTTCGCCCCACAGCTGCTCCTAACTAGACTGGCAGCACCAGCCTTCTTTGCTCCACCGGCAGGGCAGGCATTCTAGAAGGGTGTGCTCTGTTCTGGGGTTGACAAAAAGGGAGGCAGGCACTGACATATTGGCGGGAAGGAGATGTGAGGGGGCGTGACAGAGTCTGGATGGTGTTCTCCTGACGAGCTGCAGACTTGAGTTTGAGTCCTGTGGGAAAAGTAGCTACAGGCAGAAACCTGTGGATTGGGTTTCATAGGACACCAAGACTGCGAGATATAAGGATGCCATCAGTGTGGCTTCTGTGCCACCGTAGAACGGAGAGTGCATCGTCCCAGCTAAGCACAGGACGTCAGGTGCCTTCAGGATGCTAAGAATCAGTAAAGAGGAATATAATTCGGGGTTAAAATTTTGAGGGTGTAGAAAGCAGCGCCTGTGACATGGGGATCAGTACAATCTCAATTGCCCTCCACGACCTCGCTCAGTGGGTATCAATAAGGCAGCTCCTGGCATACTTCCTGGGGGAGGGGGGTGTTGATCCGGGTATCGTCTATGCCCTTTAGTGGGCTCTAAGTCTAGGTTCACTTGATGGCACTCACTTTTCCTTCACATGTAATCTTCAAGTTCAATCGAGTCAAACAACTCTATATAAAATAGGAGGTTGTGGGGGATATAACTTGAATAGCAATTCCCATCAAAAGAAACAAACAATACACACTGGACCATTGCATACATCCTCTCCTACTGGGCAGAAACAGCTAGGACTTTGCATTGTTTGCATTTGACAGTTCTTAATCTACCTTCCAGCTGCCCCAGCTTCTAATTGCTGGTCTGCTTTCTGGACATCTCTTGAAAATTCTCAGAGCCACAGTTGAGCTGGGGGCTGTTGTTTTGGTGGCCATGGGGCCACTTTCACCTTCTATTGGTGTGAGTTCTGGGGCTTTAGTGGAGGTGACTATTACTGGCTGTTTTTTACTCTTTACTTTTTTGGCTCTAAGCTCCCGAATAAATACACACAGAGACTTCTTATTACTTATAAATGCCCGGCCTTAGCTTGGCTTGTTTCTAGCCAGCTTTTCTTAACTAATTATCCCATCTATCTTTTGCCTCTGTGCTTTTACCTTTCTCTATTTCAGTGTATCTTTTCTTTCCTTCTCATTCCGTGTCTGGCTGTGTGGCTGGGTGGCTGGTCCCTTCTTTCCTTGCTCCTTGATCTTCTTTCTCTCTTTTCCTCCTATTTAGTTTTTCTGCCTGCCAGCCCTGCCTATCCTTTCTCCTGCCTTGCTATTGGCCATCCAGCTCTTTATTAGACCAATCAGATGTTTTAAACAGGTGAAGTAACACAGCTTCACAGAATTAACAAATGCAACATAAAAAAAATGCAACACATCTTTGCATCATTACACAAATGTTTCACAGCATAAACAAATGTAACACTTCTTAAAACAATATTCTACAACAGGTGAGCATTCAAGACTGTTGAAACTCATGCTTAGGATCTCTGTGATAGTGTAACTCCTTAATGACTTAGCAGGCTTCAACTCCTGCAGTGGTGAATTGAGGAGTAATGTCTAAATCCATTGGCATCATCAATTTCATGAAGGAAATTAGCTCTTTGTAATTCTTATTCCGTAACAGACCTGGTACATCCCACACTTGGTTTCTATTTCAAGGGAACTCAGAACAACAGACTGAGGCAGGACGATTGTGAAGAGAATTTGTTTTCTCTCACTACTATAGAACCTGACTCTTTAAACTATGCTCTGTAGTGAGACTAGGACCTCAGCAAAAGTGTGTTTTCCCCTCTCAGTCAAGGGCTACTTAGTGAAGCATTATTGTTTATTGGATGTCTACTTAGGAATGATCATAGCAGTTCTTCATTACAGTTTGTGTGCAGGAGGTAAGTGCATGCCATGTTCTGGTCCAGCAGCATAAGCATATTAACAGAGCCCAACACAGAATACAAGGTTCCTTGATCAAAGTTTTAAAAAAAATGCTATCAAAGATACTAAAATATAAGGTTCCTTTCTTTCTTTTGTGTCTTTTTCAGCTTCAGCTGTGTTTTAATTATCATTCTAGGGAAAGAAAAATTTAAATGATGAGCATGAATCTTACAAATTTTTTCAAGTGGGGGAGGGCTTTGCTTTGGCCAAGTTGGTCTTGAACTCCTGAGCTCCAGTGATCCACCTGCACTCAGCCTCTCAAGTGCTAGGGCTATTGGCATGCCCCAGAGTGCCTGGCATCTACCATTCCTTTTTAGGTTTTGCATGGCTGACTATGAATACAGACAGATGTGACCTTACCTGGCATTTACGCTTACGGAACTTTATAACTTGTATGTTGTAGTTGAATTTGTATGTTGAAATACTACACACAGTGGACTCAATGGTTTTTGTTTTACTACTGATCATAGCTTATCGATGCACTCTGTCTTTACCTCAGTGATGAAGAGAATGGGCTTAAAGACAAGGGAGTCGGGTCCTATTGTTCCGTCCTGGTTTCCATCATGATTTTCAATGTAAATGGCTGAAACCGGGACGTAACAACCATAAAAAAGGATAGGGTAAGCTTTCTAGGTTATTTATATTTCTCTCTTCTTTGGCGGGAGTGAAAAGTTTGCAAGTAAATAGGACTCTTAGGAATTGTAATTTGGGAGACACGGGTTCAGACAAACTGAATCAGGATTCCAAATCCTTACGTTTCTGTGACTCTCCTCCCCTTCTTTCTGCCTTCAGAACAGAGTTGGGCGTGGCCATCTTACTCAGTTGTAGGTAGAAAGTGATTAATCTGTTCTTGCTTCAGTTGCCCCTGAATTCTGCCTTGGGAGACATAGTGGATGGACCCTGTGTGTGAACAACTCAACAAGGAAGAGAGGACTCAAATGTGGTGTGCTCACATGCATGCTTTATTGCCCCATCAAGTTCACACATAAAGTTATTAAGACTTTCAAGATAGGGGTTGGAGAGATGGCTCAGAGGTTAAGAGCACTGGCTGCTCTTCCAGGGGTCCTGAGTTCAATTCCCAGCAACCACATGGTGGCTCACAACCATCAATAATGAGATCTGGTGCCCTCTTCTGGCCGGCAGGCTTACTGTATACATAATAAATTAATTAATTAATTAATTAATTAATTAAAAAAAATTTTAAAAAAGAGTACTGGCTGCTCTTCTAGAGGACCTGGGTTCAATTTTGGTCTGTAACTCCTGTTTCCAGGGGAACTGGTGCTCATTCCTGACCTCCGAGGGCACCCAGAGCCCAAACATCTAACACAACAAAATGAAGACTTTCAAGAGGACAGCATTAGTTATTAAACTGAGCTCAGGGCTTTTCTAGGCACTGGGCACCCATATGACACTGCAGGTTATGTACCCAGGGGGGTGGCCCTCCCTGTACCATTGTGTGGCTGTTATGTCTCTCAATCGTTTACACATTTTAATGAATTTAACCCTTTCACCAGGTGCGCAGTTCATATTTGACCTCTGTCTCACTGTCTGACTACAACTCTTTGTAAATCTTGTAAACCTCAGGATTTACCTTAGTGTGTCTTTATCTAGAACTGTGTTGTCAACCTGTCTCTTGCTTTATCATATTTACCTGGTATGTTTGGGGGTGAAAAATCAGGAAGACAACAAAAGAGTCATTATTCCCGAAATGGCGTAATTCAAAAGAATATGCATGTTTTATTTGTGCATATGTGTGTATGTATGTGGGTGTGGGTGTGCCCCGGTGTGCATGTGGAACTCGGAGTACAACGTGCAGGAACTGGTCCTCTCCTTCTATCACGTGGGTTCTGGAGCTCAAACTCAGGTCCTCAGACTTGGCAGCAAGAACCTTTACCCACTGAGCCATCTCACTGGCCCTGAAATGCCATAGATTTTAAAGAGTTATTATTTCAAAAAGTTGGCAACAAGATGCTTATTTTATTATTTAAATCTATATAGATTATGATGCAGCAGCTGAAAAATCTTGCTACATTATTATCAAGAAGTGTCTCATCCATCTTTTTGTTCTATGACCCTCACAGGCGGCTGTCCCAACTTTGGGTGTCACACTCGCTTTCTAAGGAGAGAGGCAGCAGTACCTTCTTAGCTTGTCCTTGGTATCTCTCACAGTCCTCAGCTGTGTGTCTGTAGAGAAAAGCAACGGGAAGCGTGGTGACAGACTCTTGGCTAGGCCGTCCGAAATGTCTGCTTCAGCTTTTCCCTTTGATCCGTGGCGTTCCCGATCAATCCCCTTGCTCCTTTGCTCATAAAGCCAATTCATGAGGAACACTAATTCCTTCTTCCCCAGAAACAACTCTAAGCTGTCATCTAGCTCCTACGTGGAGATCAAAGGCCAGATCTCCAGTGCACATGTCCCTGCAAACATATGTTGAAAAGTAAAGACGCTGAACACGCTCACTGTGCGGCGGCGGCGGAGGGGGAAGAAAGGCTAGCTACAGCGAGTCTGGAAAAGTCAAGGATGGAAAAAAACCAGCCCGTATTTCATCCTGCAGACATCAGGAATGAGGTTCTTCTGCTTAGGCTGTGGAGTTTCATTTCTCAGACCCCGGCTTTGCCCTGCAGGCAAAGCCTCCTTGTCTTCTGGTTGTATATCATGGAGGAGACGTTTCCTGTGAACTCTCATTTAGCTCCCCCTGAAATCAGCATTCAGCAGAATTCTCTCCCCAGACACTGCGTCCGTCCGCAGCCATATTTCTGCGGGTTTCAGTTCAGTCCTGGAGGGCTGCTAGTGACCATTCGCCAACCTCCTTGAATTTGTTTTGTTTCACTGACGGATTTTCTTGTTTTGAGTTTGTTTCTGCAATGTGATCTCCCTGCGATAACTTGGCTTCTGTGTTAGTTTTCTTTCATTTGTTTCTGCAGAACCACGCTCTACCTGTCTCAGCCCAGCTCTGGGCTTTGAGCCGCTGATCTGGGCGTGGCCTCGGGGATGTTCCTGCCGCCGCTAATTTTTCTGTTGTACTGCGATCTGAGGTTGCTCAGAGTAAGCGCGAGAGCAGTGTCTTCCGCCCAGTCCTCTTTGTCAGTGTGTTATCCTGGGCCTAGGAGAAGCGACAGCTCCTGCCCTGCCTGCCGCTGCTGTCTCAGACTGACGGCTCCCTCCCTCCTCTTGGCCCTCAGGTTCAACAATGGCAGTGGCTCCTCTCCCCTCCTCCCCTCGCCCTCCCCATCCCCGTTCCTCTTCCCGACACCCCCACACCCCTATCTCCCCTCACTCCCCCTCCACCCCGCTCTCTCCCCCTCTCTCCCATCCTTCTTTCCTCCCTCTCTTTATGCTCCCTACATCTTTGTCAATAACTCTCTTCAGATCACTCGACTCCAGGGTTCCACTATTTCCTGCCAGCATCCCATCTGCTGCGACATCCAATTTTTTTTTGTCTCTTGCCAAATGTGTGTGTACATATACGTATTCCGGGAAAACGGCATAACCTCTTGAAAAGTTAGAGAATGTGAACTTGTTTTCAGTAGATGGAGAATCAAATCACTTGAAGGTTATAATTACCATACAGCCAAAACGATTATTAACGTGCAGATCAAAGCCATATAAAGCCAAGCAAGGTGGCGCATGCCTTTAATGCTGGAACTCAGGAGGAAGAGGCAGAAGGTTCTCTGTGAGTTCGAGGCCAGCCTGGTCTATGGAGCGAGTCAGGACAGCCAGAGCAACCCTCTCTTTTATTATATATATATATATATATATATATATATATATATATATATATATATATATATATATAATATGGAAGAAATAAATGATGCGATGTCATGATGCCATTCAAATTCATGAATGGTTTTAAAAATCAATGAGAGGTAAGCTGGGGGCAGGGGTGAGGGGTACCACCTATAACCCCAGCATCTGGAAAGATTAACAGTGTGAGGCCAGCCTCAGCTATGTAGCAAAACCTTGGGGTTGGGTATATTAGTGAGACATTGGTGTATCGTTATTCCTTCCCTCAGCTTGGGGTTGGGTATATTAATGAGACATTGGTGTATCGTTATTCCTTCCCTCTTCCAGTGGAGGAGAGTGAGATCTGAAGAAGTTAAGTAACCTTGGCCAAACAGCAAGCCACAGGTCTAGGATTTGAACTTGAGAAGTTAATCCCAGCGCCTGGGCTTGCCGCTCCTTCCACTGACTCTCTGGACAGTATCTGGATAAACGGGGCTTTAGACAAGTTGGTCAGAGATAACACAAGCATTTCAAACCTCAAATCCTAAAACCACAGAGTGTCCTGTAATTTCTCACGGTTAAATAAAGAAACCGTTTTAGAACTAAGACAGAAACTCAAGATCTTCAGAAAAACCACAGGATGGTGTGAGTCCTTGACGGCAACCACCACATGCAGGTTGACCTAATTCCTCGGGACTCCCCTAGCACTGTGGATTTGCCCTTTATAGCTCCTGTTATGATGCAATTGTTTTTATATGTCTGTCCTCTAGTGTGTAAGCTCGTCAAATAAAAGAAGTTATGTCTTATTCATCTCTGTTAGGGCTCTGTAATATAGATCATTTAATGAAAGGCCAATTCATGGCTAATCCACATTCTGTGAGGTGACAGGAAACATCTTTCAGGTTTGTCGTCGGCTAGTACATATTTTAGGGACCAATCATACATTTACTCTCAACAATAAGGAGACAAGTAATAAGATTTAATATGAACTTACGTAAGGAGCTAGGCATCAAGAGAAAAAAACAACAAATAACAAAACGCTAGTTTCCTTAAATTGACCTTTAGAAAAGAAAAAAAAAAAACGAATCAAGAAAAGAGATTTTTATCAATAACGTCCTAAAAATGTTCTGGTTTGTAGCAAGCTCAGTTGGCCCTTTTATGTGACTTTTCCCAGGTCAGAGAAACACGCGGAGTCCTGATCACTGCATCTGGAGGCTGCAGAGACAGTGCAGGGACAGACCATGAGTGTTCCTGACCTATTGCTCTTCGAGTGCAGAAAAATGTATCATTGAAAGCTTTATTGATCTCTTCTTCTTTCCAGTGGACTGGGAGAGTTGGCAGGAGCTGGAGGGCTGTAACAATTGTGTTTTGCTCCAGGCTGCTGCATTTGAGGAGCTGCAGGGCTGTAGCGGGGGTGGTTGCTCCAGGCTGCTGCATTTGAGGAGCTGCAGGGCTGTAACAATTGTGTTGCTCCAGGCTGCTGCATTTATTTTTAAGAGCAGTACAAACTGGTATCTACACAGGGCAGATTCCCTCCGTCTGGTTCAACAGATGAGTTCAGGCACACGCAGGCTTCCATTTATCTAAGTACAGAGGAGCAACCATTGGCTCAGGAAATGCTGCCTGAAGGCCCCCTTCATGGCAAAAATCTCACCTGAAAGATAGAATACTTGGAAGCATTTGAATAGAATGCTTTGAAATGGCTTAAAATCCACAAGGAAGGCAAGACAATCTCATTTGGAATAGTGAATAGGGTAAGGGTGAATATAACTTTTAATTTTTTTAATTAATCTTTTCATTTGGAAACAACTGGAGGTCACACACAGTTGTAAGAAGTACCCTTCAGCCATTTTCCTCCTGATGGAAACATCTTACCATACTATAGTGCACACTATCAAAACCAGGACATTAGCTCGACTGCTCGAGATTAGCGCTGCGTCCAGCTGTCCTTGGAGAAGCGTCATCCTGGTTGGGTGGCTCAAGGCAAACCACATGACGGCCAAAGCACGGAGAATAAGAGATGGTGGAATGCCTGACCCTAAACGGAACAAGCTTTGTCACCCCTGTGGTGGTAATCTAATTGTACTGAAATGTGATTTTGATTGTATGGTAATAAATAAAGTTACCCCGGGGGTCAGAGCTATTAGAGCCATCGCAAGAGTGTGGCGGTGGTGGCACACACCTTTAATCCCATAGATCTCTGTGTGTTCAGGGATACAGCCAGCATTGGAGACATATGCCTTTAAGACCTGGGGGGCTGTACATATAGACAGTGACGAGGCAGTCATGTGTTTGGGTTTACAACCCATGAGAAGGCAGAACAAAAGATTATGAAAAGACTTACACACAGGAAGTAGCTCTCTTTCGGGAAGCTAGGAGCTCGCAGGAGGAAGGGTGAGATTTTAGCTCTGAGCTCTAACCTCTCGGCTTTCTCTTTTACATTGGTTCTGTGTTTCTTATTTAATAAGATGGTTGGTTACATCTACACACCCCCTCCAAGGCTCAGGGAGTATCGCAGAGCAGGCAGGAGGAATGTGGGAGCTGGAGTGGGGGAAACACACAGTCTTCTGAGCAGGGCATGGCCATTGTCACGTGAACCCACTGAGCTACACAGTCACCAGCACAAGATTGGGTGGAGGAGGGGCCTCGAGGCCTCCTTCAGAAAATATTGGCAGTCGAGGGTTGCCTGGGAAGGGGTGTCGTTTTCTTCAGTGTAGCCACTGAGAAGTTGCCTGTGCTCCGGGAAATAGTCTCCCACCCACATCCAGGCAAGAAATTCTCATTAAACTTTGTTGTCGGTCACCCACAAAAAGGAGTCATAAAAATAAGACGGGTGACTTATGAAAAAGAAGGAGAACAGGCGGCGAAAATAACCGAAATTTATTATGTAATGTAAAATTGTCAAACGATTTAAAAAAAATTAAGAAGCCATGATATCAACATCGATCCAGTTAAAATACAGAAACTTCCATTGTTTCCATCAGCATGAGGGACTTGCGCCCTTCTGTAGCCAGGCTCTCCTCCGGCTACCAAAGCTCCTCTACTACAGTCTTAACTACTCCCTTCTCCGCGTGTATAAATAGGTCATTCCGATGGAACTGTGCCACATGCAACATCTTGACTGCCTTTCTTCATTCAGCACAACTCTCTGGAGAGCCACCGAGGCTGTGTGAACCATTTACTGCTGATCAGTGTTTTCTGGTGTTTCTGTATCACAGTGTTTAGCTACCTATCTACTCAAGAACACCTGGGTTATTTTCAGCTTTGTTATAGTACAGCTTTTGTGAATGTTCATATGCCAGTGTTTCTGCGTGCACATGCTTTTCATCCACCTTGGATAAATGCCTACAAGCTTGGGTTCTGTGATGGTTAAGATTTAGGTTTCATAAGAAACTGCCAAACTGTTATCCAGAGTTCATGTAGTGTTTTACTTTCTGTAGTGGTTTGAATGAGAATGGCCCCCATATACTCATATATTTGAATGCTTGATCCCCAGTTGGTAGAACAGTTTGGGAAGGATTAGGAGGTGTGGTCTTGTTAGAGGAGGTGTGTCACTGGGGGTGGGCTTTAAGGTTTCAAAAGCCCACACTATTCCCAGTTAGTGTTCTCTGTCTGTCTGTCTCTCTCTCTCTCTGTCTCTCTCTGTCTCTCTCTGTCTCTCTCTGTCTCTGTCTCTCTCTCTCTGTCTCTCTCTCTGTCTCTCTCTGTCTCTCTCTGTCTCTCTCTCTCTCTCTCTCTCTCTTTCTCTCTCTCTCTCTCTTATTGTCTCAACATTAAGCTCTCAGCCACCGCTCCAGTGTCACACCTGTCTGCCTGCTGTCATGCTCCCTGCCATGACAGTTATGGACTCTAACCCTCTGGAACCATGAGCCCCAAATTAAATGCTTTCTTTTATAAACTGGCTTGGTCACAGCGTCTTGTCACAGCAGTAGAAAAGTAACTAAAGCCGGGCGGTGATGGCACACACCTTTAACCCCAGCACTCCAGAGGCAGAGGCAGATGGATCTCTGTGAGTTCGAGGCCAACCTGGTCTACAGAGTGAGTTCCAAGACAGCCAGGGCTACACAGAGAAACCCTGTCTTGGAAAACAAAAACAAAAAGAAAGAAAGGAAAAAAAAGAAAAGAAAAGTAACAAGACACATTCCTATCAACAATACTCGAGTGATCATTTTCCTACATCCTCACTGGTAGCTGATGATGCCACTATTTTTGTTTTCATTATTTTCATAGATGTGTAGTGATACTTCATTGCTGTTGTTTTAATAAATATTTTAGAACCATTTTATTTTCACAGAAAAAAAAAAAAACGAGCGGGAAGTAGGTGGACTTTCCTTACACCCCCTAACTGAAGGACATGCTCTAACTGATGAACCTACAGGTTGTGGTCAGCCAGTCTAAGTCTAACTAGGGCTCACTGTCAGTGTCTCGCACTCCACGGGACGGACCAATGTGATGGCAGACATCGACCACTGCAGCATCCAGAGCAGCTCACTGCGGAAGGATGCTGGTGGTGGGAGGGCGGCATGTATGTGGGATACCTCAACCAGCCTCTCAGTTTTTCTGTGAATCTAAAACTGCTCTTAAAAAAAAAAAAAAAAAAAAAAAAAAAAAAAAAAAAAAAAAAAAAAGCCCTGTTCATTTTCTTTGGTGAAATTCCCTCCGTGTACTTTCCGCTGCTGTTCTAGCCATTTGTTGGCTCCTCTACTCCTGTGATTTAAGAGTCCTTCCCGCATAGCGGATATGTGGGCTTTCTTCAGATGCATGGCTTTCGAAGACTTCCTCTCAGGTTGTAGCATAGCTTTCATCCCCGCCCCCAAGATTTATTTATTATGTATCCAGTGTTCTGCCTGCATGTATCCCTGCAGGCCAGAAGAGGGCACCAGATCTCATTACAGATGGTTGTGAGCCACCATGTGGTTGCTGGGAATTGAACTCAGGACCTTTGGAAGAGCAAGCAGTGCTCTTAACCCCTGAGCCGTCTCTCCAGCCCTGGATTTCATCTTCTCAGCAGAGGCTTTCATGGAGTAAAATTTTAATTTTGATGAAGTCTCTTCTATTACCTTGTTTGACTGATCAAGTTTTCTGATGCTGAGCCTAAGGACCCTTTGTTAAGTCTTAGTTACCAAAGACTTCCTCCTGCTTCTCTCCTTTCATAGTCTCACATTTTGAGCTGCTTTTCCATAGAAGGTGTCAGATTTATGTCGATTCTGTCTCCCTCTATATGTCTACTTGTTCCAACTCCATGTGTTCAAAAATGTTCCCTCCATTAAACTAAACACTTACTTGTCAAAGATGCAAAAAGTGGGCATCTTTTTGCATGCTGGATTCTAGATTCTGCATTCTGCCACTCTGATCTGTGCGCTTCTCTCTCCAAAATCACGCAGTTACTGTCATGATCCAGAGGTTGAAACTGAGTGACTTACCGATCCTACTATATTATCTTCCAGTTTTTCAGCTAGTCAACTTCCTCTACCATTCAAATAATGTTCAAATCTACAAAAAGAAATTGCTAGTATTTTGTCAGGAATCGTGTTATCGTGTATGTCAGTAGGAAGAACTGACACTTTTCGCTCTGGGTTGTCTAATCCATAAACATGCTATAAGCATAGGCTATGTACATGTTTTCTAGGTAAACAGTATGTCATCTAATGGCAGTGGCAAACAATGCTGTGTTTTACAGGGTTTTTTGTTTGTTTGTTTGTTTGTTTTGTTTTGTTTTGTTTTGTTTTGTTTTTCAAGACAGGGTTTCTCTGTGTAGCTTTGCGCCTTTCCTGGAACTCACTCTGTAGTCCAGGCTGGCCTCGAACTCACAGAGATCCGCCTGCCTCTGCCTCCCGTGTGTTTTACAGTTTTATTTCCGTGTGTTGACAGTAACTATAGTAGTCTTGCTGCTACAGGGCAGTGGTGAAATCCTTGGCTCTTTTTCAACCTCCTCAGAAACTTTATTTAGGAAAAGGGAGAGGGGTGAAAACCCAGGGTGAGGAGTTAGATGTCTTCCCAGAGCCCCACAAATGCAGAAGCCTAGACTTCCCACCTGGTTTTTGTTGGCACACGTAGTGTGGCACCATTGCTTTTCTATGGTGTTTGGTTGTTATTGTGTAAGTGTTCTCTCTCGTCAAGGTCTTGCTTCTTTTCGGCCCTTTATAAAGATTTCTTTGGATATGACATTTGTTGGGGTTCCTTTGTCTGTGTCTGCCTGGAATTTCTGAGTTTGACCTGTTTCTCCAGTTCCAAGCCTGGGATATGGAAAACCTGGAGAATCCCACTGCATTGTTAGTTATGTTTCAACATTCTCAGGCATTCTCTCTATTTCTCTCCGATGTTCAAACTCTTATGTTTGTTTTATATATAATATATAGGGCTAGTTCTACTTAATGGGGAAGAATTAGAAAAGAATATTTATTTTAATCTATTGTATATAGATAAATAAGGAAACAATGTGAGTGTGAAGATTGACATGGTAGAAATAGTTTTGAGTCCAGCTGTGATGGCCAATCTTGGTTGTCAATTTAGCTACATCTGGAATCAAATAAGACCCAAGCAGCTGGGTAAGCCTATGAGGAATTTCTTGACTGGATGACTTGAGCTGGGAAGACCCACCCTAAATCTGGGCCACACCTTTCTGGTGGCAGCCCACATAAAGGACACGGAAGAAGCAAGCTTTTGCTGCCATGAGGGTGCTGGGAACTGAACTGGGGACCTTGGCGAAGGCAGTAAGTAGTCTTAACTGCTGAGCCATCGCTCCAGCTCCACAAAATTCCTTGTTAATTCTTCTCCCTCTTCGCTTCACCTCTGCCCGATGCTCTCCCTTTTCCCCTGCAAAAGCAAATGTGTTTATTTACTTAATTTTTAAATTTGTATTTATTTACTTACTTTATTATTTATTTATTCATTTGTTTATTACTGTTTTATTATTATTATCAAATATATGTGTGTGAGATCCCTCCTCCAATCCTCTCAACTGTTAATTTTTGCTGGTTTGACATATGACTCCGTTTTTAGCCTGACAATTTTGATAGGACTAATTAAAAAAGCAGAGAAGAGGAAGAGTCACCGAAAGAATAAAGAATTGCCAGACGTGGTGGTACATATCTGTAATTCCATTGTTCGGGAGGCTAAGGCAGGAGGATCAAGAGTTCAAGGCTATCCTGACCTATATGGCAAAACTTGTCTCAAGAAAATGAAAAGAGGGCCGGGCGGTGGAGGCGCACACCTTTTATCCCAGCATTTGGGAGGCAGAGGCAGGCAGAACTCTGAGTTCAAGGCCAGCCTGGTCTACAAATCAAGTTCTAGGACAGCCAGGGCTGCACAGAGAAACCTTTTCTTGAAAAACCAAAAAGAAAAAGATAGAAGAAAGAGAGAGGGGGACTGATGGCGAGAGACACGTGTAGGTGTCCTACCGTTGGGGGGGTGGGGAGAGAACACTTTAAACAGTGACGCTGTTCTACCTCAGAAGATGGGAGGGGGCAAAGAAGGACAACTGTTAACTGAACTGCAGCCATCCTGTGTGCAAGGTCTTTGTGCTCCCAAGATCCCGGAGAGTGCTTGGTACTCAGTAAACATCCGGAGGCTGGAAATGTAGCTCAGTGTGGAGTTAACACGCGCAGGGCCCTGTGTCCAACCCCCAGTACTGACAAGGTTAACAAATGCTTTTGAAATTAATAATAAGCCATTTTCTAATACATGAGAAGCCAGTGAGCATGTGAGATTAAAAAGAGGTCTCTGGCTTAAGCAAATAGGATTAACTATATAATATATATTATATATAATGTACTAAATCTTAAAATCAAAACCTACTACAAACCTCCAAAATTATATGCCCCCACTTTATAGGTGAAGAAACAGTTCCAGAGAGCCCATTTTTCTAACTTAACATGTTTTGAACAGAAGGCATCTGTGTTAACAGAGGGGATTCCCTGTGTTGTAGCTCACAACGGCCCCTCCCATTACTGTGTTCCTTATTAATTTGTTTAAAGAGCTACCTTTATTTTTATTTATGTTTGTGTATGTGTGCATTTACATTTGTAGGCAGGTGCCTAAGGAGGTCAGAAGAAGACACTGGATCCTTGAAGCTGGAGTTTCTAATAGTTGTGAGCTGCCTGATATGGGTGCTAGGAACCAAATTCAGCTTGTCTAGAACAGCAGTGTATGCTCTTAACTGCTGGGTCAGTACCCCAGCCCTCCTATTAATTCTTTTGTAATTTGGAGAATTGTTACAATTTTTATGGGTTTTGTGGGTTTGGTGTTGGTTTTTGTTTTAATCTGTTTTAATGTGTATGGGTGTTTTTTGCCCGCATGTTATATGCACCCATGTGTCTGCAGCACCCATGGAGGGTAAAAAAGGGTATCGGATCTCCTACAGCTGACGTTAAAGATGGTATATATAATTACTTGAGGCCATCATCTAGACTTCCTCTCAAGGATGAGTAAGGTTTGAGCCGAGTGTGTGACAGAACTCCTGGAGCTGGAGGAAGGGCCGCCACCATGGTACTACGCTTGAGTCACAATTAGAAAAGAGCGCCATGGTGGCACACCAGTTAGATTCCCTCCAAAGTACAGTCCGCGCCCATTTTCACGCCCTGGCAGGGACTGTGACAGCAAACAGCCATGGCAGGCCCCAAAGGAGGCAACTGGACAGCAGTATCTGTGGTCACAGCACCAGGTCACGGTCCCTCCAATCTTCTGGACTCCAACAATGTGGGGCTCTAAGGACTCAGGAAAGGTTCAGGAAAGTGCTGGAGCTGAGGTGGAGGACTGAGATGGATGCTTACTCAGTAAACAAACTGAATGGAACAAAAAAAAATATATTCTAAAGAACCAAGGTAAAGAATCCCCTAAGAACCTCTAGGCTGTGGTTGGGCCCTCATGCTGAAAACGCAGACAAGGTTCTAATCTGCTTTTACTATTTTCCAGGGTGAGCTGTGCAACGTAGAAGGTAACAGAGGCCATTACCAAGGTCGTTTGTTCAGAGCCAGCCCTCTCCCCACAGCTGCTCTTGATTTCAGAATTCCTGAATGTCTCAAGATCAAAGCCAGTTTGACTCCAACTTCTGACCTAATGTTTGAAGGTGTGGTAGTTTGAATAAAAATGAACCCCATAGGTTCATAGGGAGTGGCACTATTAGGAGGTATGACCTTCTTGGAGTAGGTGTGGCCTTGTTGGAGGAAGTGTGTCACTGGGGGTAGGCTTTGAGGTTTTAGAAGCTCAAGCCAGGCCTAGTGGCTTACTCACTCTCTCTTCCTGCTGCCTGTGGATCCAGATGTAGAGCACTCAGCTACCTCTCCAGCACCAATACCTCTGCCTGCATGCCACCATGCTTCCCACCATGATGATAATGGAATAAACCTCTGAACTGTATACCACCTCCAGTTAAGTTGTTTTCCTTCATAAGAGTTGCCATGGTCACAGTGTCTCATCACAGCCATAAAATAACTAAGAGAAAAGATATATTTAAGTATTTAAAAACAGCTGTTTACCAGGCAGGGTACAGTCATTCATGTCTATACCAGGAACTTTGATAGGCATTCAAGGTCATCCTTGGCAACATAGTCAGTTCAAAGCCAACCTGCTTTACCTGGGAGCCTGTTTTAAAAGAAAAAAGGAGCTGAGCACAGTGACACACGACTTTAATCCCAGCAATCGGGAGGCAGAGGCCAGTGGAACCGTGTGAGTTCAAGACCAGCCTGGTCTACATAGTGAGTTCCAGGACAGCCAGGACCACACAGAAAAACCCTGTCTCTAAAAAACAAACAAGGGCTGGAGAGATGGCTCAGAGATTAAGAGCACTGACTGCTCTTCCAGAGCTCCTGAGTTCAATTCCCAGCAACCACATGGTGGCTCACAATAACCTGTAATGAGATCTGGCACCCTCTTCTGGCCTGCAGTCACATATACTGTATACATAATAAATAAGTCTTTAAAAAAAAATAAAATAGGGCCGGGCGGTGGTGGCGCACGCCTTTAATCCCAGCACTCGGGAGGCAGAGCCAGGCGGATCTCTGTGAGTTCAAGGCCAGCCTGGTCTACAGAGCGAGATCCAGGAAAGGCACAAAGCTACACAGAGAAACCCTGTCTCGAAAAACCAAAAAAAAAATAAAATAAAATAAATAAATAAATAAATAAAATAAAAAACAAACAAAGAAAACAAAGTAGCTAAGACAGAAGTTTAAAGGAAAAGGAAACATATTTACTTCTTTAAAATACTCTGTTATTGTTATTACTATTTTAGTATTACATGGAAAATAGAAACAAACATCTGGATAATTGAAAGTCAGAATGAGATGCATGCAACCAACCAAACAGTTGCCAGGGGCTGGCAACACTCAAATACATTTCACTGGCCCAGAGAGCATCTACTACCTCCACCACGGCCAGAAGATTTACTATAACAGATGATTTATAGATGCCGACAGAAATACATCATGCAATAATAGCACAACTGAACTTGACCAAAAGATTTAGAGTCACTAGATATGAGGTTTAATTTTCAATATATACCTTTAAGGAGACCACAAATATTTGTCATTGAAATCAAGCAGTGATGAATAAATATTTACTGTAGTTTATTTTTTGGTACCTTGCTTGATTCGACCTAACTCACTCAATCACAGCATTTGTCTTTCATTTTTCAGAAAGGACTTTATTCATTTTGGGGAGAAGAGAACGAATTTAATTGCACGGTTGCCCAGAGCGGAAAGGGCTAATAAGCTTGACAAACCAGAGTGGTGCATTTGTACAGTTAACAAGCGCTTCCCTCTCGGGCTGAATCAGATTCTGCCTCACTGAGGGCGGGGCTTGCTGTCTGAAGGTCTTCCTTCATCTGGGCTTCAGGCAAATCGTGTCATCTCGAATCCATGGTTCTTCACGACAGAGGAGCCCAAGCACACACAAAGAGGAATGCATGTCTCAAGAACATGCCCCTGGCATTAACCCATTAAATTATCCCGTGTCTTTCTTGTCTCTTTTAAGTACATGCTTTGGGGACATATCAGTGTGATTTGTGGATTTCTGGAGCAATTTGGGGAGCGCCAGAAAGTACCCTAATTACCTGTACATGTTTGACTGAGCAATGAAGGGTACAAAATAAAACTCAGCAAACCAAGAAGCATGGGTAAATTGAAAGCGATGATTTAGGACTGGGTTGGTGACCTCTCTTACTCCAGGCCTTGTTTCTGGGCAGCTTCTGGGATGCTGACCTTTCTGCGGCACTGACATTCCCAACAGGAGGAAATCTGAGTTTTCCAAAGTCAGCCCACTATTTCTTTCCTCTCAATCACCTTTGACCTAGGTCTCCATCCTTATTCCTCCCAAGTGAGTCTAGCCATGTTCCAAACAGTGGAGAGGTGTGTGTTTGTTTTTACAACCCTTTGGAGGTATCTCACCTCTCTCCACCTGTCAGGTGAATACCCCAGACACTCTCCCTAACCTCACACTGCTGTCTTTCATCGAGATACTGAAGGTCAAAGCCTTTCTGTGTACGTGAGCCTCTGACCCTCACAACTGTCCAAGGCAATGAAGCCATTATCAGCCCTATTTGTTCAGGAGAAAACTGTTTTAACAGACTCATGGGCTGATAGATAGTCTCTCATTCATCAGGCTGCCCACAAAGGACTCTCCCAGGTAGCAGCTATAATGTGGAAAATAAAAGAAAATGTACGCTCTGCCCAGGAGAAAGATGCAGGTCTTTTAATTCTAATAAAGACTATAGTATTAATTAGATTCTGAAGTTCCTCTAGTCGTCGTTAATGTAATATTGGAGACTCACGGGTATTACCTGAGGGGGTAAAGTTCATAACTTGCTTGCCTTTGGGCTTGTTCAGTTTTCCAAATACGAGGTAGAAATCTGCTTTGTCCTTGTGTGTCCAAGCCATCAGCCACATTACAGTTAGGGACCAGATTCTGCAGGGCTGTGCTCACTAAGGATCTCAAAGGGCCCCTTACTCAGAGAGAGGCAGGCACAGGCCCTTGCTGTGTGCTGCCAATGGCCAGAACCCAGCATCTCTCATTCTTCTGACTCTCGAATAAAGGTCTATGTGATGTTATATGCTTTTTCATTTTCTCCCAAGAAAGGAGAGCCTCTACCGAATTTTTTTTTTCTTTTATTTTCTTTTTTTTTTTCCCCCTCGGAGCTGAGGACCTAACCCAGGGCCTTGCACTTGCTAGGCAAGTGCTCTACCACTGAGCTAAATCCCCAACCCCTTACCGAATATTTTGTACTTTATTGGTTAAGAAGTAGTAAGTTGCCGGGCGGTGGTGGTGCACCCCTTTAATCCCAGCACTCAGGAGGCAGAGGCAGGCGGATCTCTGTGAGTTCGAGGCCGGCCTGGGCTACAGAGTGAGATCCAGGAAAGGCGCAAAGCTGCACAAAGAAACCCTGTCTCGAAAAACCAAAAAAAAAAAAAAAAAAAAAAAAAAAGTAGTCCCCAATCCATTCTTTTTCACCTTTCGTTTGAGTTGAGTCCTCGTTTACAGCAACTAGCCTAGCGCTTTGGGGGTGTTTTGTTTAGGTGGGATTTTTAGTTGGTTGGTTGGGTTGTTGTTGCTGTTTTATATTTTTCAGTCTTCTGCCCGGAGCGTTTGCCAGACTACAGTGCCAGGATGGTGAAACAGCTTGTTTGATAGTTTTATTTCACACTCCATTTATAGAGTTTGATCAGTTTTGACATATGTATACACCCACGAAGCCACGGCTAGTGTCATGACTGTAAACATGTAATTATCCCATGTCCCTTAAACCCGCCCCTTCTGTGGGCGAACAGTGAGCTGCATTCTCTCTCTCTCTCTCTCTCTCTCTCTCTCTCTCTCTCTCTCTCTCTCTCTCTCTCTCTCTCTCTCTCTCTCCCTCCCTCCCTCCCTCCCTCCCTCCCTCTCTCTCTCTTTCTCTCTCAGTTAGAAAACTGTCTGTGGAACTCTACAGTATGCCTTTTGCCTAGTGACTTTCCCTCAGCAGGAGCTGTTTCAGGCTCCTCCACGTTTTAGTATAAGCCAGTAGCCCATTTCTGAGGAAGAGTGCATTGCTTCTGTATTCGCCTATCAGAAACCTTTGGATTGTTTCCAGTGTAAGAAGGTGCTGCAGATGCATTTGACTCTTTTCGTAAAGAAAGGTTTTCCTTTCTCGGGGGTAAACGCTAGGAACGGGATGGCTGGAGCATGGGACAGCTGCATGCTGAACTTGTTAAGAAATTACCACTATTTTTCCCCTGGGTTGTATCAAGGGTGCTGCAGCCAATCACTGTGAACTTTGTGATGGTTCCTACCGGTTGTCGAGGTGTAATGACCTAAGGTCCTTAGGAAAGCAGCCTCTGCGCATGCCTGTGAGGGGCTTCTTGATAGGTTAACTGAGGTCGGAAGAGCCACCCTAAATGTGGTTGGCATCATTGCCTCCTGAGCGTGGATTCCCTGTGAGCAGCTTCCTCAAGCTCCTGCTCCTCACCTCCCCACCTCGATGAATGGCACCCCCGAACTGTGAGCCAGGGTAGCCCTTCCCTCTCTGAGCTGTTTTCATTGGGTATTTCGTCACAACAAACGAGTAACCAAGACGAACTTGGTGGCTTAAAGTAACAGCAGTGTATTCTCCTACAGTTCCGGAAGCCTGAAATCCAAAAACCAAGGTGCCTTTGAGCCACAGTTCCTGTGAAGAATCCAGAGAAGAATTTGTTTCCTGAGTCTGTCTGCTTCTGGGGGCTCCTGCTGTTCCCTCGCTGTGGTCACAGGGTGAAAATCTCTGATCCGAGGACCATAGATCACATATACTGCTCGCTTGCTCTCCCCCCCTCCCACCCCACTTTGTAATTTTTTTTTTTCACTGTGAGCATGCGTACCATCTGAGCCATCTCACTGGCCTCTGGTTTGTGAGACAGAGTCTCATATATCCTGGGTTAGCTCCAAACTCACCATGTAGCCAAGGATGGCCTTGAGCTCCTGATCCTTCTGCCTCGTTTCCCAGGTATGGTGTTATTTTATTTGTATTAAAATGTTATTTGTATGTTAATAAATAAAGTTGCCCCGGGGGTCAGAGCTATTAGCAAGCCATAGGAAAGCAGGGCAGTGGTAGTGTATGCTTGTAATCCCAGCACTTGGTAGGCAGAGCTAGGTAAGTCTCTGTGTGTTCAGGGATACAGCCAGTATTGGATACACATGCCTTTAATCTCAATACCAACCATAGAAGACCTGGAGGTCTGTACAGACAGGCCTTGAGGAGGCAGTCATGTGGTTGGGTTTACAACCAATGAGAAGGCAGAACAGAAACTCTATATAAAGACTTGAACACAGGAAGTAGTATTGGTTCGGAGAGGTAGGACCACCGCAGGAGGAAGGGTAAGGTTTTAGCTCTTAGCTCTGACCTCTTGGCTTTCTTCTTTGCATTGGTTCTGTGTTTCTTATTTAATAAGACGGTTGGTTACATCTACACCCAGGTGCTGGGATCACAGGGGTGTGTGCTCTGCTTTTCTCTTACATAAACACTTGTGATGGCTTCAGAGTCTGTCTAGGTCATTTCCCAGCGTCAAGAGTCACTTAAATCACATCTCCGAAGAAACTCCACCCTTGCCTACTTGTTTCTTTTTTAACATATGATAACAGTGCGTGTTAAGTACATGGATTAAAACACAACTATTTGGGGGCCGGGGCATTTTTCAGCCTAGCATGGCTGATCTTTTTTAAGTTTAGCCATTCGACTGTTCTGTAGTGGCAGGGGTACAGGTTTACTTTGTCTTTCTTCAACAGTGACGAAGTTGTAACTACTCACATGCTTACTTACCAACTGTGTCCGCTTTTGTAAAGTGTGTTCAAATCTTTTGTCAGCTTTTAAATCAGATTTTGTGTTATTTTTGAGTTTTGAGAATCCTGTATGTCACGCATGCGAGTTCTTTACCATCTCGATGATTTATAATATTCCATCTACATCGAGCCTTTACATTTTTTTAACCAGTGACTCCTTTGACAGCCTTTCTTGAATTATATCATGATTCATCCCTATTAGATTTTCTAGGTCCTGCAGGGCATGAACTATAAATCACTCCCCAACCTCAGCCCCCAACATGATGCCTAGAGGATGTTCATGATTGTCACTTGGTTTTTCTGCCTTCAATTTCACAGGGTCACATTTGCAGACCAGAACTTCTTACATTAAGGTAACCTCGGTGCGGCCTAGTCTGTTGTCCATTCACAAATGATAAAATTCGCTCTTTTAAAGTGTATACTTCAAAGGTCGGTAGTATGTTTATTAAGTCCTTGTACAGCAGTCCCCAGTCTAATTCCAGAACACTGTACAACCCCACACACACACACACACACATCATTCAAAGCAAGCTCCAGTCTTTTCTTTCCCAGATGCAGGTGGCCACTGAACCCTGTAGATTTGCCTACTCTGGACATTTCATATGAATACAATTACACCATGTGTGGTCTTCTGTGTCCAGTTCTGTTCCTTTAGCATAATATTTTCAAAGTTATTGGATTATTTCTCCTGAGGAGAGGTGAGCAAATATTTATTTACCTAGATAGGACACCAACAATAGACCATAGTAATGCTCTATCCAAACCCTGTTTAGTACACCAATCAATCTCATTTACAGAAACGTGGGAGAAGGGGGTCCTTATGGGGGTGTGGGTGACTCCAAACAGCCACACAGCCAAAACACCCCTCTCCAGCATGACTTCCCCAAAGCTGCATAATGAAGTTCTGCCTCCATCTAGCCTCCCACCTCCTAGCACCCCATAAGATCACACACAGTTCAGGTGCAGGCGGGATGCCAGCTTGCAATCTCACATGAAGATTTAATAAGCCTCCCTCCACTCTTCTGTGAAGTATTGGCAGCCCTGTTACCACTACTGCTGATAGAGCTCTCACTGTATCCTTCTGCTTACATCATGGCTGATGTGCTGGTTGTGGTGGCCCACAGAGGCTTCCTAGTGAGATCTTACTCAAGGTCAGATTATCTGACCTTGCTTTACCCAGCAGGGCTGCATAATAGGATGATTTGGCCATCAGGCGTGGTTACCAGGTGTTTGGAAGGGTCTATACTTGGCTGTATGGTGTGCTTTGATCTTGCAAGGGGGAGGTCTTTTGCCTCTCACCTTGACATATTATAAAAAGCCCTTTTGAATAAACCTCTGGGCAGCTGGATATTGACCCAGGGCCTTCCCAAAGCTATCCTGTGTCTCTGTCTTTCTCCTTGTCATCTAGGTCTATCTTTCTACCTGATATTTCCTCATTCCTCTCTCCTCCACCCAAGAACCCTTCAATAGGTTGGAGCAGGTTGGAGCAGGACTCCCACAGACTCCCACAGCTGGTGAGTTCATTTGTCCAGTTGCTGCTGGGCCATCTTTTACTGATGTTGGAGCCCAGATTCTTTAGCCTTCCAATGTTGACTGAAGACCAGTAGCTCTCCAGGATCCCTCCAGGCCTTCTGCATCAGTTTGGGACTGCTGGAGCAGTTAGCCTCACGTGCTGAGCTCTCAGCCTCTCCCATGTGCAGTCATTGTTTAATTACATTGTTTAATTCTGTAAGCCAATCTAAGACACTCCCTTCTAATATATATGTTCATTCTATTGGTTCTGTCCCTCTAGAGAACCCTGACTTCTATGCTGTTCTGTAAAGACTGTGAAGGTACTTCAGTGCCCAGGCAAAGTAATTCTGTCAAGCCACTTGCTCAGTTGTGGTATCAAGTCATTCTTCGCACCTCTCAAATAATTATCTACCAGTCCCGAAAGCATCCAGAATTACCTTCCCAAGGCCAAGAAATAATAATCAGGGCTGGAGAGATGGCTCAGAGGTTAAGAGCACTGGCTGCTCTTCCAGAGGTCCTGAGTTCAATTCTCAGCAACCACATGGTGGCTCACAGCCATCTGTAATGAGATCTGGTGCCCTCTTCTGGCATTCACCAAACATGCAGGCAGAACACTGAACATAGTAAATCAATAAATCTTTAAAAAAAAAAAAAAAGAAAAGAAATAATAATCAAAAGACTAACAATAGGGAACCTCCAACCCAGTGCAAGTTGACAATATTTGACACACAGTTCTAAGAAGGTGGGGGTTTTTGTTGGTGGTGGTGGGGTGTTTTGTTGTGTTTTGCTGTTGAGGCAGTTTAGAAGCAGCAAGTAATTTATCAGGTGAATAAAGTTGAATATTGAAAACAAGCCACAGCTAAATTGTCAACTAACTGTCTGACAGGGAAATGGGGGAGATGTGAAAAGTTTATGCAAGACTTGAAGTAACACATCATTCTGAAGATATTGGTGATAGAAATCAACTTCCTGAGACAATCATTCCTGAGGGCACAGTGTGAAGCCACTGCTATGTGCCCTGCTTGAAAGAGTCAGTTCTTGATGATAGGGTGACTGGGTTTGATGCTACCATGGGTAGGTGGACTTGGCAAGGAGCTTAACTTTATTTAATTGTGGCTTCCTTATATATAAAGTCTGTCTGGTGCCACTGTGCAAATTCAGTGAGTTAGTAGGTGTAGAAATTTTAGAATGGTGCTAGAGACATTTAAAAAAATTTCCATAAAGGTTAGAGACAAAGACATTGTATTATAATGAAAAGATCAGATTAGTTCAAGGTAATCTAAATAATAAGGCAGGGAAATGAATATAAATGCATGGAACGTATCTTAGGGTGTCTGTTGCTGTGATAAAACACTGACCCAAAGCAATGTGGGCTTATTTTGTCCTACAACTCTCAGGTCTCCACCATGGACGGAAGTCAGGGCAGGATCTTGCAGGAAGCTAGACGGAGGTGTGGACTGGAGCAAAACTGTGGAATAAAGTTGCTTACCAGCTTACATGGCTTGCTTTGCCTGCCTTCTTACAGTATCTAGGACCATGGATCCAGGGGTGGCACGACCTACTGGGGACTGGGCCCACCCACATCAATCATCAATCAAGAAGATGCCCTACAGACTTGCCAACAGGCAGTCATATGGAGGCATTTTCTCATTTGTGGTTCCTTCTCAGATAACTCTAATTTGTGTCAGGTGGACCAAAAAAAAAAAAAAAAAGGGACAAACTTATTAATCAGTCTTACTCTGGTATTATAGTGGCTACACACAGACTTAACACTCACACACACTCTTATACACACTTAGACACACTCACACACTTTCACACATTCACACTCACACTTACATTTTCACACACACACACAGTTGATGCCCATGTATGTACAGCATGGTGTTCTGAGAACACTGGAAACAGGCTGCTTAGACTCGAGTCACAGATCCACCAGTCTCTAGTTGTGTGAAATTCACCAAGTTGCTTAACTGTTGCAGTTTTCTCATCCATAAAGTTAAGATCGCAGTAGGGTGGCTGTATTACAACAGGCATGAGCCCTAGATACATTGGCCTTTGTGAGTTTCTTTCTCCATAAAATATTTCAAACCATACTTTATAACTGCATTTAGTAAAAGACAAACACAATCTGCCTGGAATCATGACTACATATTTATTATGATAATTACATTCCATTTTCCTTGTGATTTTTGAAAGAGAACTTTTTGTGGATTCTAGGCGTTGTGCCTCCTAGATGAGTTGGCCCAGATTGTTACAAATGCTAAATTAATTGGTGTTTGTGAAGCACTTGGAACAGTGCCCAGCACCGTAGCAGGCACTCCGAGTGTCTGTTAAAGAAACACAGATTCAGAGCAGCAGCTGAACCAGATGTTGCTTCCCTCAAACCCCCTCCTCCCACGCTCCGCTATTCTGATAAATCAAATCCGCCTCCAAATATGGTGAAGAGATTTCCTCCCACTAACCTGTAACTACAAAAGCTTCAAAAGAATAAATCAAGAGCATGAATTAGGTTTAATTAAATTCTTTCGTTCTGTTCAGAACAAGCAGAGGTGCCAGGCAGCGCTTCACCCCTTTCCTGACTCAGCATAGCTCCAGCGCGCCCAGGCAACTGTGGCTGTGAGGTGCTCACGCTCCAACCTGAGAGAATTTACAGTCT
Source organism: Peromyscus maniculatus bairdii (assembly GCF_049852395.1). Classification (NCBI taxonomy): domain Eukaryota; kingdom Metazoa; phylum Chordata; class Mammalia; order Rodentia; family Cricetidae; genus Peromyscus; species Peromyscus maniculatus. The sequence continues at coordinate 23,976,905 of NC_134870.1, forward strand.
GTCGTCCAGGCTCCGTTATCGGGAGCCAGGGCCTAGATCCGTGTCCCCTGTACATGACTAAGGATGCCAAAGCCCAGAGACTATACGTACGTTATGTGCTCCTCGGAAGACTGAAACATACCAAAAAAGAAAATTATTAGATATGAGTTCTCAAAAATCACATGCATATTATATGCATAATAAGCAACTTTTCTTTCTCTTAACCAGCTCACCCATCCTATGGGAAGGCCAACAGAAGAACTCAGCCTGCTGTAGAGTTGTAGGATCTTTCAGGGTCAGGAAAATACTTTATTGTCTTTGTTTGGTTTCTCAGAGACTGACGGGGACTTGGTTAAACAGCAGTTTCTGGCCTCACTCTCCGCCATTGGAGTCAGATGAACTTTGACCCACAAATAAAGCAAGATTAGAACACCAACCACTGGGAGTTAGGAAGCAGTGACCCCCCACCTACACTGTCCTCTAGTAAGAACTGTTCACTCTTTCCTGCTTCAGAGGAAGGATTCCAGCTTTCTCATTTACACTGGATATCTGACTGTGTGTTTGGGGTTAACCTCACCAGACTGTGATTGTCCACCACATGCCAACTGTGTAATTTGTGGGGCCCACTGTAAAATTAATATGTGGGGCTTCTTGTTCCGAAAGAAAACCCTTTCTTCCCTCTGTCTGCATCCTTCTCTTTGTTCCTGTGGTTTTTAATTCGACACTCCTTCAGGCTCAAGAAGAGGATTTGAAGGGATCGTGAGCCTGGCAGCTCCCTTTCCTGTCACGACCCCAGCAGGGGAGTGCCTAGGGAGCCAGTGCTCACTGGAAGTTGTTGAGGACAGGAGAGGGGCCGCTGGGGATCTGTTCCTGAGAGGTCAGAGGCGAGGAGAAGCAAAGACTCGAGCCCCCGGTTCATGCTCTAGTGTCCAGACCGACGTATCCCTGCAGGTCAGTTCTTGTTGATCCTTTGTTCTGATTGCATGCAGCCTCTCCGTGGTCTCCAGCATGCTCCTGCTAACCCCAGTGATCCCCGCTGGCATCTGGTACCACCTCCTGTGCATACAGACATCGAGTCCTATGGGAGAAATCATAAAGCGTAGTGCAGGACCATGAGAGAACATGTTATGGCATGTTGGACTTCTATTTGGTCAAACAGTGCATGACCACGAAAGGACATGTGGTGGCATGTTGGACTCACATTTGGTCAAATTTCTGTGGTGTGATTCATTTGAAACAATTTCAACTCCCCTGTCACTGCGTATATTAGGACAATGTTCTAATCTGATGGTTTGATTTGGGGCTTTAGTATCTTTTTTAACTTTTTTTTTACATGGATTTGTTTATTTCTGGGGGTTCCATGTTGTACATCTGGAGGTCAGAGGACAAACTGTGGGAGTCTTCTACCACGTGGATTCCAGGGATTGAACTCAGGGATAGACGACTCCTTAGATCCCGCTCTACTGTCCACCTTTACTTATGAAACACCATTTCAAGAACTAACTCTTTTAAAAATTCAAAATAGTGATGTCGGGGCATTAAGCTTCAGGTGCGGGATCTTTCTGAGCAGAAGGCTCTGTGCAGTTGAACTAGCTTGTGCTCACAAAGCGTGAGGCTTGATTACCACCTCTAGAGTCACAATCCATGCTCAGGGCTTAGAGTCCAGTCCTTATTCAGCCCCTGGGTGGCCTCTGGTCTTCTATCGGGGAATCTTTAAGGCACCGTTCTTTTTTTTTTTTTAAGATTTATTTATTTATTATGTATGCAGTGTTCTGCTTGCATGTACCCCTGCAGGCCAGAAGAGGGCACCAGATCCCATTACAGATGATTGTGAGCCACCATGTGGTTGCTGGGAATTGAACTCAGGACCTCTGGAAGAGCAGTCAGTGCTCTTAACCTCTGAGCCATCTCTCCAGCCCCAAGACACCGTTCTTAATATGTAACATAAGCTCATAGCCCGAACCCAGACAAGCAGCTGCTTCCTCCTCCTTTACTCTGACTTCTTCCCCTGGACCCACGTAGGAATGCTAACACACACCTCAGGATAGCAAAGGAACGGGCTACATCTTTCTCGTCTTAGTCTACGATTCTCAATCTAGACTAACTCCATGTTTGAATTCCACCCTGTCGTATTTTATGTGTATGGGTGTTTTGTCTGCATGTGTGTCTATGTACCAGGTATGTGCCTGGTACCCATGGAGGCCAGAAGGAGGCATGGGATCTTCTGGAACTGGAGTTACAGATGCTTGTGAGCTACCATGTGAATGCTGGGAATTGAACCCCTGTCCTGTGGAAGAGCAGCCAGTGCTCTTAACCGGTTCTCCAGCCCTTCCATGTCTGACTGGTTTTTTGTTTTTGTTTTGTTTTGTTTGAGACAGGGTTTCTCTATGTAGCCCTGGCTGTCCTGGAATTCTCACTCTGTAGACCAGGCTGGCCTCAAACTCACAGAGATCCACCTGCCTCTGCCTCCTTAGTGCTGGGATTAAAGATATACAGCATTTTGTGTCTCTTTATTGGTGAGTTGAGACCATTTATATGTAAGGTTATTATTGAGAAATGTTTACTCATTCTTGTCATTTTCTTGGTTATTTTTCTGGGGGTTTTGATTATTATTTGCTTGTTTCTTTTTTGTGATAGTTTGAATGAGAATGCCCCCCATAGGCTCATATGTTTGAACACTTGGTCCCCAGTTGGTGGGACAGTTTGAAAAGGATTAGGGGGCGTGGTCTTGTTGGAGGAGGTGTGTCACTGGGGGCGGGCCTTGAGGTTTCAAAAGCCTAGGCCATTCATTCCCAGTTAGTTCTCTCTGCCACATGATCCTGGGTAAGAAATAAGCTCTCAGCTACTGCTCCAGTGCCATGCCTGCCTGCCTGCCTGCCAACATTCTGCCTGCCAGGATGCCTATGGACTCTGACTTTCTGGAACCATGAACCCCAGATTAAATGCTTTCTTTTATAAGTTGTCTTGGTCACAGTGTAATATCACAGCAATAGAAATTTAAGACCTTTACCCTCTATCCATATTAGTTGTTGGCTGGCTTACTGTATTTGACGTGATGGATTCCATCCTATTTTGCCTTTGTTCATTTCTTCCTCTCATGAAATTTATTATTTCTTGTGCTCTCATAATTGAGACTGTTTTTCTTCTCTGTGTGTTCTGTTCCTTTAAGTATTATATGAAGTGGTGGTTTGGTGGTCATGAACTGCTCCAGTTTGTACTTGTCTTGAAATGTCCTTATTTCTTTGTGGGTATCAATGTTTTATTACTTTCTTTGGTTAGTAGTGTGTGTGTGTGTGTGTGTGTGTGTGTGTGTGTGTGTGTGTGTGTGTAAGGGTGTCTTGTTAGTGGGCAGACTGTTCTTGGAGGCTCAATCCTCAGCACCTCCCAGCGCAGAGGAAAAAAGCTGCTTTAGGAAGCGGCTTCTCTTGCCTCCCTCCACCAGGGAACGGCAAAGCCCAGGCTCTGATCAGCCTCCCCGCGGAGTCCTCCCACTCTCTACTCTTTCCAGGTATCCTTTACTTTGTGGATTTCCAAAGCTCTTCCTCTCCCTCTGTCTTTGAAACAAGGTGTGTGCTTTTCTTATCCCAACTTTCTCCTTCACCGGACTGTAGAGAGGCAGCTTCTAGTCCGACATCTTTAGCTTGTTAGATCTTTTTTATTTTGTTTTTGTTTCTCTGTGTAGCCCTGGCTGTCCTGGAACTCACTCTGTACACCAGACTGGCCTGAACTCAGAGATCATCTCCTCTGCATCCTGAGTGCTGGGATTAAGGCCACCATACCCAGTTAGATCCTTTAAATTTAAAAAACCGTAATAGGAAATAACATCAAGTGATAGGACTTTCTACAATATGACCACTAAAAGGATCAGCTAGGGACTGGATCTGCTAACCACGGAGCTTCTGCATCTCAAGTCAAACTCTTGAGTGTCAATGCTTAGGACAAGGCAACTAGCAATTAATTTGAAATCAAGTATAATTTATCTCATTTGTGTGCATCCTTTTTTCATTTTTCCCCGACAACTGGCAAACGATTTTGGCAGTAACAATGGGCAGCAGAGAGAGTCAGTCTAGAAGCAGACAGAGTGCATGGTGGTTATGTCAGAACTCCACAGCCAGTCACTTGATTCCAAAGAGCACTGCAATGGGTCTTATTTGATCCTCTGTTTTGCCATAACTGGTCAGAATGCTTCTTTAACAAAAGGGATGCCCTGCATTTACACAGTTCAGGTTGAAACACCAGTCACAGAACAGAGCCCTAGAAAAGAAAGGGGAAAAGGATCTAGCCCACTGTGCCCTAAGAACTCAGACGTGGAAGCCAGGTGGTGGCGCATGCCTTTGATCCCAGCACTCGGGAGGCAGAGGCAGGCGGATCTCCGTGAGTTTGAGGCCAACCTGGTCTACATAGGGAAGTCCAGGCCAGCCAAGGCCAGATAGGGAAACCTTGTCTCAAAAAAACTAAAACAAAAATAAAGATTAAAAAGTCACTCGCTGGAAAAACGCCCCCAGACCCAGCTCAAAGGATCAAAAGTGAAACAAACGGAAGCTGAGAAACAATTGCCCCCCCGCTCTCCGTCCCACTCCTTCAAGGCAAAATCTTTCTTTTCCTAGCCAGGCAGTGGTGGCGCATGCCTTTAATCCCAGCACTCGGGAGGCAGAGCCAGGTGGATCTCTGTGAGTTCGAGGCCAGCCTGGTCTACATAGTGAGTTCCAGGACAGGCTCCAAAGCTACACAGAGAAACCTTGTCTCAAAAAAAAAAAAAAAAAAAAAACTGGAGCTCATGTTTTTTCAGTTTGCCAACATGTGAGTGCTAGGAATCGAACCCGGGTCCTCGACCAGAGCAATAACTGCTCTTCACTGTTGGGCAGTGTCTCCAGCCCCTACACACACTTTTTCTCCAAAATAATTTATTTATTTGTATTTTATGTACATCGGTGCATGTATGTCTGTGTGAGGGTGTCAGATGCCCTGGAACTGGAGTTACAAACAGTTGTGAGCTGCCATGTGGGTGCTGGGAATTGAACCCAGGTCCTCCGGAAGAGCAGCCAGTGTTCTTAACCACTGAACCATCTCTCCAGTCCATACCTATGTTTTTTACAAAAGTGCCAAAAATATATACTGGAAAGGACAAAGATATTTTTAGCAAGTAGTTCTAGAAAAACTGAATTTTTATATGTGCAAGAATGAAACTAGACCACAACCCATAGAACCATGGAGGCTATATATATAGCATGGAGGTCCCTAGGATGACTGTGGCTTATAATAAATTTCTGTTTTACTCAATTATTGAAAAAAATAGCCAAATGAATGAAAACACATGAACTATGAACCAAAGGGTGAGGGGCCCCCAGCTGGATCAGGCCCTCTGAATAGGTGAGACAGTTGATTGGCTTGATCATTTTGGGAGGCTACTAGGCAGTGGGACCAAGTCCTGTGCTCATTGCATGGGTTGGCTGTTTGAAACCTGGAGCTTATGCAGGGACACTTGGCTCAGTCTGGGAGGAAGGGACAGGACCTCCCTGGACTGAGTCTACCAGGTTGATCGCAGTCCTCGGGGGAGGATTTGCCCTGGAGGAGGTGAGAATGGCGGGTAGGCTGGGGGTAAGGGGAGGGGGTGGGAGGGGGAGAATAGGGGAACCCGTGGCTGATATGTAGAACTGAATGGTATTGTAAAATAAAATTAAATTAAATTAAAAAAAAAAAGAATGAAACTAAATCCATATCTCTCACCATTCACAAAAATCAATTCAAAATGAAGTCAAGGTGGCGGTTCATACCTTTAATCCTCCACTCAGGGGGCAGAGACAGGCAGACACCTATGAGTTCAAGGACAACTTGGTCTGTATAACTAGTCCCAGATAAGCCAGGATTTCAGAGTGAGACCCAGGATAGAGACATATGCAAAGATGATCTGGAAAGAACTCCAGAAATGTAGAAAATGATTCCAAGAATGAACCAACCATGAACTTAAGCTTCTGCACACCCTGGGGACATGGTCTACAAAATGGAAAAGCCATTGCCAGCCAACACACCAGACAAGAGATGAATAGCTAAACTATAGAGAGAAATACAAAGATTAAATAGCAAAATCCAAATAGCCAATGAGTAAATGGGGCTGGTGAATGGAATAGATAGTTCTGAAAAATAGAAATAACCAAATGTACACTTGAAAAAAAATGTTTTTTAAAAAATGATTCTTAGCCATCCGGGAAATGCACATTAGAACTGCTTTGAGATTCCATCTCTCCCCAATCAGAATCCCTGTTATCAAGAACACACATATGACAGCAAATGCCGATGAGGCTGTGGAGAAAGATGAACCCTCTTTTGCTGTTGGTAGGAACGGAAGTGTGTGGAGGCACTATGGAAATCAGTATGGAAGTTCCTCAAAAAACTGAAATTGTAATTAACATATGACCCAAGTATAGCACTCCTGGATATACACCCAAAGGTCTGTACGTCAGCACATCTGCACATCCATAATTACCGCTCCACAACTCACACTTAGTTGAGAAATGGGCCTGCTCCCCCCCACCCGCCCCTCCCGCGCCCCATTGATCACTAATTGGGAAAAACGCTTTACAGCTGGATCTCATGGGGGCGTTTCCTCGGCGGAGGCTCCTTCCTCTCCCATGAGTCTAATGTGTGTCAAATTGACACACAAAACCAGCCAGTATGGGGAGACTGTCTGGAGGAAAATAGGGACCCAGCAGCCAGAGGGGACAGAGAGAGCACAGGACAGTGAGTGACAGGAACAAACGAAGACAAAGTCTAATGACGCATGTGCATGAAAAGGACGTGATGGAGTCCATGGCTTTGTAAAGCAGCTAACAGTCGTGCCATCTGCTTACTGGGGACTGGGGAGAGAGAGCGTAAGGGGGTAGTAGAAGACAGCTGATAGGAAAGGGGATGGGAGTGATGGGGAGGGAGGTTTTACATGGGGAGAGGGATGGGATGGCAGGGCAGAGAAAGGGGTAAGGGAGGGATAACTAACACTAAGAATGATCAGAAAAGCCATATGAAGAGTTGCTGGTTTGCATATAGTCATATAAAAGCTCAAATGGAGTTTTCCTACATAGGATGATGCTCCTCCCAGAAGTTATTGGTTGCTAAATAAAAAGTCCAGTGCCGGGTGTAGGATACCTCCCTTTAGGATGTTGGTCAGAGGTGTCCCAGAGACCCCCGAAGCCACATAGGCTGTTGACTCTATTCTCAGTTGCCCACCATATATATATCTCCAAAAAAAGCCGGGCACTGGTGGTGCACGCCTTTAATCCCAGCACTCAGGAGACAAACACAGGTGGGTCTCTGAGTTCAAGGCCAATGTGGTCTATAGAGAGAGTTCCAGGACAACCAGGGCTACACAGAGAAGCCAACCACCACTTTGACTATAGGACATGAAGAAATGGAGTTAGTATACAGATAGAGAAGCTCTCTCCCTGACAGCTAGTCTTCACGGTATCAGAGGTGCTGTGGAGTCTGTTGGGTGAGAAGGCATTAACATTCTACTCAGCTGTTTTCTTAGTTAGGGCTTCTGTTGCTGTGAAGAGACACCAGGACCATGGCAACGCTTATAAAGGAAACCTTATAAGACGGCTCAGCAGGTAAAGGAGCTTGCTACCAAGCTTATTAACCTGAGTTTGATCCCTGGAACCCACATAGTGGGAAGAGAGAACCAACTCCCAAAAGTTGTCCTCTGACTTCCACACAACACATGTACATGGCACACAAGTACATACACACAATAATAATAATAATAATAATAATAATAATAATGTAATTTTTAAAATTTAATTAATGGGGGTGGCTTACAGTTTCAGAGGTTTTGTCCATTATCATCATAGTGGGACATTGGAGGCACGCAGGCAGACATGGTGCTGGAGAAGTAGCTGAGAGTCCTATATCTTGATCTACAGTCAACAGGAAGTGAACTGTCACACTGGGCATGGCTTGGGCATAGATGAGACCTGAAAGCCTGCCCCCACAGTGACACACTTACTCCAACAATAATACTCCATACTTCCTAATAATGTCACTCTTATGGGCCAAGCGTTCCAACACATGCCTATTCAAATCACCTCAACCACGGACACTCTAGAGCTACAGTAAGACATGCCTGTGAGTGCAATCGTTCGCAAATGTTATGGGTGGTACTACGATCAATTCACGTGAGCCTAGTAAATGGGTAACAGAATTTATTAAGCTATAAATGGAGGAAATACACTCACGATTACAGAACGGAGTAGACAGCTGAAGTTGTCCTCTGATCTGACCAAGAGCAAATCCACTTCCAGGCAGGAACAAGGAGAAGAGGCATGAGGGGCATGTGACCTTTCTCCACCTCCTTATAAGGGGTCACGTACCACGACAGGAAGCCCCGCCTCCTTTGGGCTGTATAGCCCAAGGTCATGGGCAGAGCAAACACCACTACAGGGTGGATGAAATCAACCACTTTCTGATGCAATTTAAGGCCCTATCCACTGGAGGAAACACATGCCTGGAATTGTAAATCTGGCCGGTAATTCATGGTTGGAGCCCAAAGGTTCCAGAGGTAAAGCTAAAATTATTTTGCTACATGGACATAATATCAAACTGCCCTCTAAATTCTTATCTCTAAAACCATAGATGAGTGCAATTCTCAGTCCTCAAAGAAGTAAAATCTCACAACTGGTCGAAGTGCAGAGAATTAAGTGTCCGTGGAAGGCTCAGCCATAATTAGACATCTATATCACAGTCCCTCTCCAAAGGCGCAGGGAACATCAGAGGGGATGGGAAAGATTGTGAAGAGGCAGAACGAACTGATGAAACAAGGTCTTCTGGGCCCTTCTGAACTCACAGCTCTGGGGCTGCCGGCCAGCATAAGACCTGCACAGGTCTGGCCAAGTGGGGAGGGGTCACCAACTCCCACCCCTCACTGGGGAGCTGTTTGTCAGTATCTATTCAGTAGCTGCCATGGGAGGAAGAGTCAGTTTTCTTTAATGGTGTGACCTCTGGTTGACTGCACACCTGAACGCTTTAAGAGATTTTATGACGCTGGGCCAATGTAAATTATATTCTCCAGCACACAAGAACTTGAGGGCATGATCTGAGATAGTGAAGTAATCTCCAGGATAACATGGGAGCTGCCAGACACTGCAGCGAGTTAAAGCCATTTTTTTCCACTTAGAAAATAGATGTAGAGACACTTAGTTTTGACAACAACCATTGGGGGAAATCTAGGATGTCCCTGCGGGTACTTTTAGCAAAAACTGCTTGATTCCCACTTGGATCCCTTAGGCATTTTCTGAAGAGACATCACTCATGCCTTACTCAGCCCGGGGCTGGGCATGGGACCCAAGCCAGGCCAGACAGACACTCTCTTCTTTAAATATGAATCTTGGGCTGGAACCATGGCTGGGTGATCAGGAATGCTCCCTGCTCCTGCAGAGGACGTGAGTTCGGTTCCCAGCTCCCCTATCAGGCAGGTCATAGCTGGCTGTAACTCCAGCTGCAGGGGAGCTGGTGCCCTCTTCTTACCTGTGAAGTTGCCAGCAAGCATATAAACATACTCACACACAGAGACACACATGTATACACACAATTAAAAATAAATCTTTAAAAATATGTAAAAATCTTGAAGGACAGGGAGATGGCTCAGCAGGTGAAGGAGCTTGCTGGCAAGTCTGACGACCTGAGTTCGATCCCCGGAACCCACATAGTGGGAAGAGAGAACTAAAGTTGTCCTCTGACTCCCACACACCACAAATGCACACACACATACAATAATAATAATAATAATAATAATAATAATAATAATAATAATGTAATTTAAAAAATTTAAATACAAATCTTTAGGGCAGAACAGGATGGCTGCTAAGATCCTCCTGAGACCACCTCATCACAGATATGTGTAGTTCGCGGCCTTTAGAGGACCAAATTACCTCTGAGTAAACTAAGAGGGAAAGATCTCTACAATGGAAATTATAAAACGCTAATAAAAGAAATCAAAAAGGAGACACAAAAATGGGGAAACACCCAATGTTCATGGGTTGGAAGGGCCAATATTACTAACATGTTCACAACTTAAATTCAGTGTTGTTATGGTTAGTTGCTAAATTGTCGACTTGATATAATCAAGAGTCACCTGTGAGATGGGCCCCTGGCCATGCCTGTGGGAAAGTATTTTGAGTGTGTTAATTCGGGTAGGAAGCTCCACCCACTGTGGGTAGCGCCTTTTCCTGTGTGGGATCCTGGACTGTGTAAACAGAGGAAGAGCTGAGTGGCAGTGTGCGTGCCTTGCTCCCCATTCCTGATGTGTGTGTGTCTGTCTGTCTGTCTGTCTGTGTGATGTGATGTGACCAGCTGTTTCAAGCTCCTGCAGACTTCCCTTGCCCTCTATTCCAGTTTGACTTTTCTGTTGCTGTGATAAACACTGACCAAAGGCAACCTGGGGAGAAAAGGGCGCATTTGACTTACAGGGTACAGTCCACTGTAGAGAAGCCTGTAGGAACCTGGAGGCTGAAACTGAAGCAGAGCCGTTAGAGGAACACGACTTCCTGGCTTGCTCAGCTACCGCTCTTATACAGCTCAGGCCCCCTGTCCAGGAGAGCCCCACCCACACAATTAGCAATCAAGAAAATGCCCCACAGACACGCCCACAGGCCCGTATGATGGAGGCAATTCCTCAATGGAGACTCTCTCTTCCAGGAATGTGTCCAGTTGAGGAAAGGCAGGCAGCACATCCAGCCATGATGGACCGTACCACTGAACTGAGGGCCAGAATCAACTCTTTCTTCCTTAATTTTGCATTTTCTCTCAGCCCGGAATCTGAGGCTGGCCTGAGCTACATAGTGAGTTCCAGGCCAGCTCGAGCTGCAGAATACGACTCTCCCACCAAAAGAAAATACAGCTTGGAGTAAAACTAGAACAACGTGTTAATGAATAGAAGACAGATAGATGGGCCGCATGAAAGACATTTGGATTTTTTTCCAAGGTAGGGGGGCTTTGCTTCACTGCCCAGAAAGCAGTCAGCGAGACAGCTGCGGGTGTGAACCATACAGACTAGTTTGTAATGGCCTACGATTCCCCCACCTCCAAACTCAAGAAAAGCCAAACAGCAAGAAAATGGAGAACTTGGGCGCCATGGTTATTATTCTCCTCACCACCCATTTGCTATCATTTCAAAGAACCCTGTTTCCTGAGGATTATCTTGGGAACCAATAAATAACCCAGGCTCTTTATTAAACCGTTTCCCTCGGTGCCACCCTCCGCCGGCTCGTTTTCCGTCTTCACGGTGGCACAGGAATGGAAAATATACCAAGACATCGTCCTGTGAGCGTTGTGCCTGGTTCAACCCCTTTCAAATCTGAATGGTTTGGGGTGTTCCTAACCTCTGAGGGGAGTCTGTGGCCCCCACCACCCTGGACACACCCGATCTCATGGAAACTCTGGGAGAAAATCCTCGTCCAGACACGGTAAGTCGCCACCTTCCTTAGCACTCACTGCCTTCGCTTACTTTGCAGACAGAGTGCCTTGACCGGGTGGCCGCCCTTGAAACTTAAGACGGTCCGTCTGTCTGGTGGAGCCGGGCTGGAAGTCTCCGGGTTGGCTCGGATTTCTTTAATTGCTAACAACGACAGTATCTCAACTCTTGGCAGAAGACTAGAGATGAAAGAATTCGTGTGAAGTGGTACTGTGCGGGGGTTTATACTCCCTTGGCAAATTCAGTTTGTGTTGCAGCAGGCGGTAGAAGTCTGCCTTTCTGTAGACGCATCATTTTTGTAAAGGTGTTATGGGTGGTGTCACGCCTGCAACCACACGTCTGAACACTAGGGGGCAACCTTGCCCTTTTGTCATCAACGCTCTTTAAAGCTAGTATTTTTTTCTTTTTTCTTTTTTTTATTTTACAATACTATTCAGTTCTACATAATAGCCACAGATTCCCTTGTTCTCTCCCTTCCTGCCCCCCTCCCCTTCCCCCCAGCCCACCCCCCATTCCCACCTCCTCCAGATCAAGGTCTCCCCCGAGGACTGGGATCGACCTGATAGACTCAGTCCAGGCAGGTCCAGTCCCCTCCTCCCAGATTGAGCCAAGCGTCCCTGCGTAAGTCCCAGGTTTCAAACAGCCAACTCATGCAACGAGCCCAGGACCTGGTACCACTGCCTAGATGCCTCCCAAACAGATCAAGCCAATCGACTGTCTCACCTATTCAGAGGGCCTGATCCAGTTGGGGGCCCCTCAGCCTTTGGTTCATAGTTCATGTGTTTCCATTCATTTGGTTATTTGTCCCTGTGCTTTATCCAACCTTGGTTTCAACAATTCTCGCTCATATAAACCCTAGTATTTTAAGGAGATAACTGAATTATCAAGCCCAAACCTTCCTTTCCTCCAGCTTTATTTTAATGTTGACATCCACATTTATGGAATCGGCGCGCTATTCTTGAAGGCAGACTCAAACTAGAGGAGCATTAAACGTGCCTGAATGGAACCCCCCTTCCTGCCACCCCCACCCCACCCCGGGCGTTCAGGCAAATGAGAGGGGTCCGACTTTCCCTTGCCTTCATGGGCTAAATATTTGTCCTAGGTCTGGGGACCTCTGTGGTGAAGAGGGGACACGACCTTTGCTTCTGTGGAGTTTGCACTGACGTGGAAGAGCCATAAACGCAGTCAATGAAAGTATTTTCAAATAACAGTAATTGAAAGTAACGCCGTACTGTACCCGGATGTACAGAGCAGATTGTGGTGATCAAGAAGTTGCCATGTGTTCTGAAGACTGAATGGGGCAAGAGCGTCCGAGGAAGAGGAACCAGGAGAGCCAGTGCGGCTGCCCCTGGCAGGGACAAGCTTGGGTGATTCTGCAATGCAAGGAAGTCTGTGTGGCTGAGGCGTGGGAAGGGAAATGCAGTTGGAAGATAAGCAAGAGCCAGGCCTTGTGAGGGCTAGCTGCGGGCCATGGAAGGACAGATTGTGTTCCGAGCTGATTAAAAAAGGGGGGGAGGGTGTGAAAATAAGAAAGATGAAGGGGCCGAAGTCCACCCTCCCATAGGCTGTCAGAACTGAATAAACATGGCTTCTACCCTAGGACCGCCCAATCCAGACCAGACCTCCGAGGCATAACACATAGGCCAGAGAAGACATCTTTTTGAATGTAGACCTCTTAGATAAAGGCATAAGTAGGAGGCGGGAGGGAGGAGAATCAATTTTTGGAAACACTAAACCCTGTGGCAAGCATCCATTTCTCTCTGAGAAGGGATTTGAGCCCACAAACTCCCTTTATGCCAAGAAGGAAAACAAAAGAGATTGGATTTTCCCATCATGATATGTGCAGATCAAGTTTAGGCTCTAGGACATCTGAGTTCAGCGGGACTCTCTCTGCCCGGCCCCTAACAAGGAAGCTTTATGATGAATGATGGTAATGATTTTGTGGGAGACCTCATCTGTGGGAGGACCCTGATGGAGGCCAATGTTCTTCGAAAGGAAGGTGTGCCCTGCCTCAGCCAATCCCAAGATTTTTTTTTCTTCACTACAGGCATGCCCAAAGATGTCTGTGCATTGCTCAGCTCACTGACCTGATGCTGTGGCACAAACAGCTTCTGAGGCTGGGACCAGAAGGAGAAGGCAGTGGCTTTGGCCCTTGGCCATACAAATCAAAGGTTAAGAGGCAAGACTATTTCTGTGTGACAGGACGTGTATGCAAATGTCACCCAGACAGACCTCAGCTGCCCTTTGCATAACTTTTCCTCCTTTTACGTTTGTGTCAGCTCAGCATCACCACCCAAGCATCCGGTTCATTCAAGTGATGTAACGGGGAATTCATATCTTGTGGAAAGAACATGCGCCATTGAAGAGGGATGGCTGCCACTCATCTCCAGCTGATGGCCGGCTGGTCTCCTGATTTGTCTAGAGAAACTGGAAATCCAGGTTTTAAATTTTTACTTAACCACAGATACATACATGTGTATGCAATATTTCTTTTTTATTTTAATATATATATACATATATATATAGTGTGTGTGACCTTCATGTTTGTACACCACGTGTGTGTTTGGTGCCCAAGAAGGTCAGAAGAGGCCATGGATCCCATAGCACTGGAGTTACAGATGGTTGTGAGCCGCCATTAATGCTAGGGGTTGAACCCGGATCCTCCACAAGAGTGACTGGTGCTCTTAACCGCTGAACCATCTCTCCAGCCCCTATATTTGTTTTTGGTTTCTTGTTTTTTAGGTAGAGTCTCGCTATATAAGCCAAATGAATCTCAGATGTACAGTCCCCTACCGCCACCTTCTTGAGCGCTGGGATTAAGACATATATCGCCATCCCTGGCCAAAATCCTGATTTTTATATGAAGTTTCCTGGTATTTATTTATATGCCTTCAAATGATTCAGTATTCCCTGAACGGTCAAGTAAATCTTGGCCATTGAGGGGCCCATATGTGTTCTTGGCGTTAGCTATTTAATCACTTTATCATTAAGATTCTAGGGCTGGAGAGATGGCTCAGTGGTTAAGAGCACTGACTGCTCTTCCAGAGGACCGGAGTTCAATTCCCAGCACCCACATGGTGGCTCACAACCATCTGTAATGAGATCTGGTGCCCTCTTGTGGCCTGCAGGCATACATGCAGGCAGAACACTGTATACGTAATAAATAAATCTTTTAAAAAGTTCTAAATATATGGAAAAGATGTTACAGTTTTATGCTGCATACCTCTGTCCACCTCTCAACTAACTTCTATTAACATTCACATGTACTAGTCACATTCAGTTACTGGTTTCAGTTGAATTTTGACAGTATGGGAATCTGAAAGGGAAGGATGGGGGAAGAAATCACTGTTTATATGGTGGGCTCCAGTACATGAACTCAGTTCTGAATGTCCAGCTGACTCTACCTCTCCGTTTCCTGTTTGGTTGTGATTTCAAACTGGACCCTGTGGCTGGGGCAATGGCTCAATGGATAACATGGTTGCCATGACAGCACAAAGACCTGAGTTTGGATCCCCTGGACCCACATAGAAGCCAGCTCAACAGTTCATGTCTATATGTCTGTGACCCCAGGGCCGGGACTGGGGGTGCGAACTGGGGGGGGGCTACAAAGCCAGGCAGATTCCTGGAACCCACTGGCCAGCTAATCTAGCAGAATTGCTGAGCTCCAATTTAAGGGAGGGGGATGGAGAGAGAACTCGGTAGTTTAGAGCACTTACAGAGACCAGGTGGTGGTTCAGAACCATCCAAAACTCCAGTTCCAGGAATCCAGAGCCCTCTTCTGGCATTTGAGAACATCGGGCATGCATGTGGTGTATATTCATGCATGCAAATTTGCCAAACACGCATACACATAAAATAAAAAGAAATAAATCTTTAAAAAAATAAATGAGGTAGAAGTGACTGAAGAACACACCTGATAGCAATCTTTGGCCTGTGCATGCACACACACACAAACGCACAGAGGCACACACACAACACTACATACATACACAAATAATAAAACTGCTAGGTATCATATTACAAACCTATAATCCCAGCATTTAAGGACAGAAAGGTGAATTAGAGGTCAACCTGGACCATAGACCCTGTCGGAATAAATAATAAATACCTGGAGGACCTAAGACTTCAGAACCTTATGAGCAGGGTGATCTGTGAAGGTCCAACTCTACACTCCAGGACAAATTCCAGGGAGTGAACCCTGGATGCAAAGGGTCTGGACTCAGGACAGCATAGGTCCCCCCATCCCCCTGGATGTGGTCGGAACTTTAAGGACAACAAGACTTGGGTTACCTTGTGTGACCCTCTGTGCCGTCAGGAGGGGCCAGGCACAGAGTGTGGGTCCCTATCATCAGTGAGAATCGGCAGAGATGGCTTGCACCAAGTTTGTGAGAGCAAGATGGCTTTGGAGACGAGTGGCCTCGCACAGAGGATGCTCATTTGAGGGGGGAGAACTCAGAAGCGAAAGCCCTGCCAGTGAGAACTCATTTGTTTAATTAAGTCCCATGAGACTTGGTGCAGAACACTTTCACAGGTTGAAAATAGCCTTCCTTGGGGTTCCCACATGTGCACTGGGACTCTCGGAAGGAATTTAAATCCTGACAGCCGCTCTCACGTTGGCGTATCTGGAGAGATTGATTGGCAGCCTGATCTTGTCCTTTGTGGCAACTGAGGAGCATCTGGGGGACAGAGCGGGAGAGAAAGCTCCCGTACCTACCGCCATCACCACCTCTTTCCACTGCGCTTAAAGAAAATTACATTTCCTGATCAGAAGCAGCGTATCATTAAGGGATGTGAATCTCCATGGCAACCAAGGATCGGCAGCTACAAGCTAATGGAAAAAAAAAGAAAGAAAAGCATCTGGCCAGAGCTTACTACACCCGCATTAGCTTAAAATGCCTAGGCTTTTAAGCAATGTAGAAAAGGAATATATTTTCTGGGCTGACAGCGAGGCCAGATTTTAGAATCATGAAATTGTAAACGTGAAAGAGACCTTACAGCGTGATTAAAGGATGCCACTAAGTACTGGCGGGGTCAGCCGGCCATGCTGGTGGCTCCCTGACAGTGTGGAGGGCTGGGGGGTCATCTATGGAAGGCAGGCTAGGCTGAGTGCAGGGACAGCGGCCTCTGCAGCTGCAGCTGATTGCCCTGAGGGCTGAGACTGGCCCTCTGAGGCTCAGGGTGATTTGCGAAAGGGAGCTGAGGGTGCAGATTTGAGCAGGAAGCACCCCCACTTCCTCTGCTCATCACAGCCCGTCGAGAGTCCATCTGTGAGATCGGGGTTACATTGGATTCTACACACATGGCCACCCTTGTCACACCCGAGGACACTGAGGACCAGGCCACACTGTGAGCAAGCCAGGCCTCAAGCTCTGGCTCCTGAGGGAGTGCCCCCTCCCTTCCAAGTGGGTACTGTGAGGGACCAAGATAGCGCCAAGCAACCCATTTCTACTCAGATTGGTTTGAGTTAGCCTTCCTATCGGCTCTAATTGTAAAAGCCGTTTCCCCGAGAGGAAGATGATGTTCTTCCCTGTTGGGTCATTAGAGATCACGTGAGCAGAGCCAGCTGTGTGTGGCCAGAAGCCAGCCTTGCAGCCACAGGGCAGCCTGGACACCCAGGGAGTCCTCACACAGCATCCTTATTGTCCTCCTTGTCTGTAAACAAGGAGGTGGTTCCTAAGCAGCGCTGTGCTATCTTCGGGGGACCACGGTAACTGCGCTACACAAAAGCACACACTTTGTGCTACTAGCCCTCACTAGCAAACGCCTGCCCCTGTGTCCAACGGCACACATCTTTCGAAACTGATAGGCTAGCATCCCCTGCTAGAAGAAGGACCTCTGGCCGTTACAGATGGAGAAGGATCGGCCTTTGGGAAAGGCTCCCTATTGGGAGGACAGAGGGGAGCCAGGCCACAGCTGCCAGAGCTCTCAACTAAAGGCCTCTGTCCCACCACACAGTTCCAAGACCAACCCATTTAAAGAGCGCCTTGTTCAATTGGTGCAACCAGAACTCGGCTCTGAATTCACACACACTGGCACCTAACGACGTGCTTGGGACCGGCTATATTTCTGCCCCTCCCCCAGCTCTCTGAGTTGTTTGTCCTCAGAGACAAGGCCTCACTATGTAGCCGTGGCTGGCCTTGAACTCATAGAGATCTGCCCACTTCTGTCTCCCTTTCCTAAAGCCACATCTGGTCCCAGCATGCGCCTCTCTTGGGAAGCCCCCTCCCACCCCCCCATATGCTTCCAAGTTCAAAGACACCACAGTAACAAGAAGCACACTGTGCTCCCTTGTTCATGTTTAAAACTCATTTTTCTTTCGCTCTCAGACATTTAAATATGTTTATTTTTAAGCGGGAAGAAGCTCATTAAAAACTCTACACAATCTATCTGGCTCAGTGTAGAACACGATACAAAGTAAATCCGTGGTGCCTGCCTGCCTGCCATCCCAGCACTTGGACCAACAATGGACAAACAGGGCCTCATAAAACTAAAAAGTCTGCATAGAGCAAGGGCTGCTGTCAGTAAGGAGGCAGCCTACTGAACTGGAGAAAATCTTTGCCGTCTATGTACCGAAGAGAGGATTCGTATTTAGAATGCTCAAGGAACGAAATATCAAGAAAAATATCAAGAACAACCCAATAAAAAAAATATGCACAGTGAAACTGAACAGAGCGTTTTCAAAAAAAGAAATACAATAGCATTCTGTCAAGTGTTCAACACCCTTCAGAAAACTCTTGGTGAGTTGAGGTAGTTGAGGTAATTGTTGCTGGAGGGCTTCTCTCTAGGTTCCACCAATCCCCGCAGTCCCACAATCCATGTATAAAATAATCACTCAGACAGTTATATTACTTATAAACTGTATGGCCGTGGCAGGCTTCTTGCTAACTGTTCTTATATCTTAAATTAACCCATTTCTATAAATCTATACCTTGCCACATGGCTGGTGGCTTACCAGCGTCTTTACATGCTGCTTATCCTGGCGGTGGCTGCAGTGTCTCTCCCTCCTTCTTCCTGTTCCCCCAATTCTCCTCTCTCTTTGTCCCTCCTATACTTCCTGCCTGGTCACTGGCCATCAGTGTTTTATTTATATAGAGTGATATCCACAGCAGGTAATGGAATGGTTTTGCCCTCTGAAAATAGAGGGAATTACGCATCACTGTATTTCCAATGGTTGGACTATCTTTGACTTCCTGGGGTGAGGCTATTGTTTTAAACTGGTTTTGTGCACCCCCTGGATAGCCCTGAATTCAGGAACCTCCTGCTTTTGCCTCTGGTGTCTGTTCTTACCGTTCTAAAGGTTTTGTTTATAAGGATGTCACTTGGGCCGGGCAGTGGTGGCCCACGACTTGCCTTTAACCTCAGCACTCCCGGGGCAGAGGCAGGGGGAAATCTTTGTGAGTCCCAGGCCAACCTGGTCTACAGAACAAATTTCAATTCCTGGACAACCAATGCTACATCGAGAAACACTGTCTTGAAAACAAACAAACAACAACAACAAATAAAAGATGTCACTTGGGAAGCTTGGACTGATGTGTGAAGATGAGGATATGACCGCTCCCAGGTATGGGTGAGGAGGAGCTTTTATTATAGCTATGAGGGAGCGTTCAGCCAGCAGCATCTGGTAGGGTTGGGACCGGATGGGGGGCAGACAGAAGAGAGGGGATTAAAAACCAAGAGGTCAAGAAAGCGTGTGGGAACCAAGACAACCAAGAGAAAACCAAGACGACAAAATGGTTCTTATAGGAATTGTGGTGATATTGTGTTCCCCAAAATATTGTGCACCCTAATAAACTTATCTGGGGTCAGAGAACAGACAGCCACTAGATATAGAGGCCAGAAAATGGTGGCACACACGCCTTTAATCCTAGCATTCCAGAGGCAGAGATCCGTCTGGATCTTGTGAGTTCAAAGCCACATTGGAAACAGCCAGGCATGGTGACTCACGCCTTTAATCCCGGGAAGTGAGCCATTAATCCCGGGAAGTGATGGCAGAAAGCAGAAAGGTATATAAGGCGTGAAAACCGGGAACTAGAGCCTGGTTAAGCTTTTAGGCTTTTGAGCAACAGTTCAGCTGAGATTCATTCTGATGAGGACTCAGAGGCTTCCGGTCTAAGGAAACAGGATCAGCTGAGGCGTTGGCAAGGTGAGGCAGCTGTGGCTTGTTCTGCTTCTCTGATCTTCCAGCATTCACCCCAATACCTGGTTCCAGATTTGTTTTTTTAATAAGATCCAGATTCACATTACAAGGAATCACAGAAGCTGAGGGAAGGGACGGGAAGCTGGGGGGGTGGGGAGGGCTGGAGAGGTTTAAGGTAGGGGCCGGAATGAGAAAGGCTGGGAGGAGCCAGGACTCTTCACTTGTGGTGCTGAGAGCCATTGATGGTTTTGATGTGTTAATAGGCGCCTCAGTTCGCCCTTTGTCCTGGGTTTCTTTGAGACCTAACAATGAGTAGTCTGTGCCTGTCTGGGTAAGATCTGCAGGGACTTCTTGGGCAGTGCTGGTCCACGTTTACACAACAGTTTAGAGGCTTTGGGCTCTTCCTAGCCTTCTTCAATGGCAGGGAGGTTAACTGCTCATTGAAGGCTGCAGTGCCTTCAACTGTTAAAATTTGCCTGGCGGTGGTGGCGCAGGCCTTTAATGCCAGCACTCGGAAGGCCGAGGCAGGTGGATCTTTGTGAGTTTGAAGCCAGCCTGATCTACAGAGGGTGTTCCAGGACAGTCAAGGACTACACAGAAAAACCCTGTCCAGTGCCCACCCACCCCCAACACGCACGCGCGCGCGCGCACACACACACACACACACACACACACACACACACACACACACACACAAAATTAGGCCTGGCAGTTTTCTTAGAACTGGGGCCTGGAAAGATGACCCAGCATCCACATGGTGGCTTGCAGCCATCTGTAACTCCAGAATCAGATGATCAGGCGCCCTCTTCTAGTCTCTGTGGGCACTGTATGCACTTGGTGCACAATTGTGCATTTGTGCATGCAGGGAAAATACCTAGACTCATAAGATAGAAGTGAAGGAACGTTAAAGAAAAGGCATACCACCACCAGATCTCTGTGAGTTCGAGGCCAGCCTGGTCTACAGAGCGAGATCCAGGACAGGCATCAAAACTACACAGAGAAACCCTGTCTCAAAAAACCGGAAAAAAAAAAAAAAAAGAATATCTAACCATATCAATTCACATCATAATAACTCATCTGTTGAAATATCTCTCCTGGGATCATTTCTGGTGGCTCATACTTGCCTGGAAAGCATCCTTTTTCTTACAACTAGCGTGTATGCCCCAAAGGTGCCTTGTGAAATGTGATCTCAACTGTGAGGTATTTGGTGGTGAACGTGTGTAGGATATTTAGCAGCAACGGAGCCTTTGGGGGATGATGTGGTCGTTGTCAGATAAGGACACCAAGGTGCAACTCTCATGGTTGAATTTTAGCAGCTTCATAAGAAAAGAGGGACCAGAAGAGATGCCTTTCCCCCCTTACACTTCCCCTGTACCAGCAAGAAGACTCCCATCAAACGTGGGTCCCTCATCTTGAGCTTAACCTGGAGCCAACATAAACCTCTTTTCCCTATAAGTTGTGTAGCCTCCGAA
This sequence comes from Peromyscus maniculatus bairdii, assembly GCF_049852395.1. Lineage (NCBI taxonomy): Eukaryota > Metazoa > Chordata > Mammalia > Rodentia > Cricetidae > Peromyscus > Peromyscus maniculatus. The sequence continues at coordinate 23,997,951 of NC_134870.1, forward strand.
ATTTCACTACAGTAACAGAAAATTAGTCCCACTGATCCACCTTTTGTGGATCGATTTTGTGATGGATTTGATTTTTTCAGAAAGAGAAGATTTAATTTCCTTTGGGTAGCTGGTTAGTTTCCCATTAGTTCTGAATTTGTGAATTTGTATTCTGATTTTCTTAGGCTATTTAAATATCTAGTGGTTTATTGCTGTGGATATCGTTCTATATAAATAAAACACTGATGGCCAGTGACCAGACAGGAAGTAGAGGTGGGACAAGGAGAGAGGAGAATTGGGGAAACAGGAAGAAGGAGGGAGAGACACTGCAGCCACCGCCAGGACAAGCAGCATGTAAAGACGCCGGTAAGCCACCAGTCACGTGGCAAGGTATAGATTTATAAAAATGGGTTAATTTAAGATATAAGAACAGTTAGCAAGAAGCCTGCCACGGCCATACAGTTTGTAAGCAATATAAGTCTCTGTGTTTACTTGGTTGGGTCTGAGCAGCTGTGGGACTGGCGGGTGACAGAGATTTGTCCTGACTGTGGGCAAGGCAGGAAAACTCTAACTACAGTTTATCTTTTTTAAAAAATGATTGTTCTCAAATGTTTACTTGTCTAGCATTTTTCTGTTTTGTGAGTGTTTATTTGACTATTAGTCTGTCTAGTCTGGGGGAGTTATTTACTTGGGAGGTTTTTTTGGTCGATGGTAGTTTCCTTTTTTGTTTTGTTTCCTTTGAGATAGGTAGGGTCTCCTGTATGACAGGCTGACCTCTTATTTGCTTTGTAGCTGAGGATGACCTTGAACTTCTGATCCTCCTGCCTCTACTTCCCACAGACTGGGATTGCAGGCCTGAGCCACCACATCCAACTTCTAAGGTCCTAGAGAGCAAACCCAAAGCTTCTTTGTGAATGCCAGACAAGCACCCTACCAACTGAGCTACATTCCCAGACCTTTATTACTTTATTTTTAAAGGAAAATTGCCTCATTAATATTTGATTGAGAATAACAGAATTAGACCTCTACTAAAATTGTGATAAAAAAAAATCTGTAATGACTTTGTATTCTTTTTTCTCCATAGCCCAATCTGGACCATATGTTTATCTCACTAGTATGAATTAGCCACCAACTGCAAAATTAAAAAAAAAAAAGTATGAGGCAGGCAAGCGTAAGGGGAGCCTAGCAACCCAGACTGCACTCAGCTTGAGCTATACATACCCGCTTACTAACAAAAGCGCTTAGCAACCTGGGACCACCACCTGCAGGGAACTGTGCATAGGCCTGCCTCCCAATGATGCCTTAGAACTCTCCTGGACAGCAACCCTTCAAAATGCCCCCCTCAGAGTCCAAATGCATCCAAACTAAGCAAAACATGCTGACCCAGCCTGATCTGTTTTGGGGTGTGCTTTGATTTCTTTTCTGTTGCTGTGATAAAATATTCTGACAAAAGCCACTGAAAGAGAAAAGGCTCATTTCAGCCCCCAGCACATGGCAGAGCCCATGCCTGAAGGAGTTTACTATTTCAGCTCCCAGCACATGGGCCTGCTGTGGAATAATCCTTTCGTCCACTGTGTGAATATATGTCGCTATGATTGGTTTAATAAACAAGCTGACTGGCCAATAGCTGAACAGGCTAAAGTTAAGTGGGAAAGCCAAACTGAGAATGATGGGATGAGGAAGGGCAGAGTCAGAGGAGAGGCCAGCCAGCCAGCCAAGGAAGCAGGACATGTAGAAAATGAGATAACAAGCCCTGAGCCACCTGGTAAAGCATAGATAAGAAATATGGGTTAATTTAAATGTAAGAGTTAGCTAGTAACAAGCCTGAGCTATCAGCCGAGCATTTGTAATTTCTATTATGTCTCTAAGTCAGTTATTTGGGAAGTGGCTGCTGGTTATCTGGGAGCATGCAGTTGGGACAGGAAAACTCTGCCTACAACAGCCCATGCCTGAAGGAGTCAGGGTGGTGGGAGTGGTTAGTCACACTGCATCTGCAATAAGAGCAAGTGGTAACATACTGAGTACATGCTAGCTGCTAGATCAGCTCCCTTTCTCCTTCTTATCCAGCCCAGGAACCCCCACCCAGAGAATTGTCTAACCCACAACATACAGGTTTCATTGAGGTTCCGACCTCAATGAAATCCAAATCAATATAGAAACCATCCAAGCATGCCCAGGGCCCATTTCCTCAGTGATTCTAATTTCTGTCTCAAGTTGACAACACTAACCATCACAGGTGCGTGCACATTGAAGCTACCTGTGTCCTCAGGGTGAACTTTAAGGGGAAAATCTCATGCTTATCATTTGATGCCTATACATGGGGGTGTGTGAAAATGATTAAAGTCAGATGCACTATGGGATACACCACCCAAGCCAGTGGGTCAAAACAGAAGACCACCCATACTTCACCTGTAGCAACCAACTCCTCCTCCTGCTGGACCCCATAAATGGAGATTCCAAACAGCGACCAGCGGCTCTCGACCACTCCAGCTCAAGCAGACGCTGCTCTCTCGCCAGTGATTTCAGTCCGCTCTTTAACATATCTGGCCAGTGACTTCGCTCTCTGACAAAACCTTTAGTACTTGGCTACTTCTGTATGATTCTTCGGTTCTCTGACCAAGGCACCAGGAACCTGGAAACACCCAGTCTGGACAGGAACCACTCGTAACAAGCAGTTCAAGAGTTCCACCAAAAATAGAGAAGGGGCGGAGAATAAAGATCAAAACAACAACGCAAAAACCCTCTCATTTATATCCTAATATCTGAAACTCTAAGAAAGAGCATTGTAGCACAAAAATGCTTCTTCAAAGCATTTGTGTTTAAGTTCAACCTTTATCCGTCTAGCTGAGGGACCCAATGGACTAAGAGATGGTTATGCTCACAGCTGCCTGCAAGAACCTGGAAAAGTTAGATGTTGTTGGTCCTGCTAAGCTGCGTGGGGGAGGGGAGCGTGTTTTTAGACAAGACTGATGCTTTGATATGGGGGTGCTTTAGAAGTAGGGCCCCCAGGGCTTTAACCTACAGCGCTCAACTTTGGCTACCCATCAGAATCACTGGGGTGTTTAAAACTTCTGACGCCAAGGCCAGCCCGCGGTTCGACTTAATTAGAATTTCCAGTGCTAAGACCAGAGGCAGTAAAGCCTTAGAGCTTTCCAGAAGATACCTTGTTCAACCAGGGTGAAGAGAAGGACTTTAGTCTGCATGGTTATCAGTAGGAACACGTGGGCTGGCTCTGCCCTCAGCCCTGCACACCGGCTGCGCCCCGCTCCCCAGCCAACCCCCACCTCCAGCCTATACCCACATGCCCAAACTTTTCTGGCAATGAACCAAGCAATAATCTGTTTTCATGTGACCTATGACCGCATATATTTGTTATTTTTCTTATCCCTGCGATCAAATACTTGACAAAAAGCAATTTCAAGGCAGAACTGTTTGAGGGGACAGATGTCGATCATGGCAGAATGGCACGGTGACCCGCAGCTCCAGGGTGGGAGCCGATGCTGGGACTCCTCCCACCTCCCCAGAGAGGCCATGAAGTGGGGCTAGAGCATAAAAACCTAAGGCCCACCCCCCAGCATCC